>NW_022987567.1:8371356-8508856 GCF_902827165.1 Trematomus bernacchii
AGCAGCATATTCACCAAGAGGAGACATCACTTAAAATGCTGCTCGTTTTCAAACACAGAGCAATATACGTCTCCTCTCTCCTGGTATTGTTGGCATTCAGAGCATGGTTTATGCATTTCTCGCTCTTGCATTTCACCTTTTTTGACATCCATATTCTTTCATTTGGTAATTGGATAAATGCTAATTGGTACACATGTCTCGAACAGAGGTGGAAATACTGGAGGATGGATTTTGCATTTTGCATCAGGATCAGAAGAGCTTTTTATTCGTCACACTCAGGGGAAATGTACTTTGTTAAAGAAAAAGTGAAGAGCCAAACATAGCAATAATATTCATTAAGAGTTATGCATTAAATATTAAAAATAAAAAATACAAAATACACAAATACAATTTACAAAAGTACACACTCAGGTGGACAACAAAAAGTACCATTTAAGAATATTTAAATGCAATATGGTAGATATACAAAAGTAATATACTGTACACAAATGTTTAGTCTTACATTTGTGTGTGTGTGTGTGTGTGTGTGTGTGTGTGTGGTGTGGGTGTGTGTGTGTGGTGTGGTGTGTGGTGTGTGTGTGTGTGTGTGTGTGTGTGTGTGTGTGTGTGTGTGTGTGTGTGTGGTGTGTGTGTGTGTGTGTGTGATGTGTGTGTGTGTGTGATGTGTGTGTGTTGTGTGTGTGTGTGTGTGTGTGTGTGTGTGTGTGTGTGTGTGTGTGTGTGTGTGTGTGTGTGTGTGTGTGTGATGTGTGTGTGTGTGTGTGTGTGTGGTGTGTGTGTGTGTGTGTGTGTGTGTGTGTGTGTGTGTGTGTGTGTGTGTGTGTGTGTGTGTGTGTGTGTGTGTGTGTGTGTGTGTGTGTGTGTGTGTGTGTGTGTGTGTGTGTGTGTGTGTTTTTGTAGCTATGTGATCAGCACCCTGGAGCTCATGGTGGCCGAGGACTACATGATCGTGTATCTGAACGGAGCGACGCCTCACAGGAGGATGCCCGGCCTCGGCTGGCTAAAGAAATGCTACCAGATGATCGACAGGAGGTGAACCACCTACTTATGGGATAGTAGTGTGGGAAATAACATGTTAGAAAATCTCACCGGCTTGAGCTTCAATAATCAGGATCCATGTATCTCTGATCCTCTCCAGAATGGAAGTAGTCATCACATACAGAGCATCAACTAGTTCCTGAACAGTGTCCTTCACATGCTGATATCCAAGAGAGGGAGTTACACAGTCACAAGATGGAGGAATAGAAAGCAGTATTCAATGTTTACTTCAGATTAGCTCCATGTCAGAAATGATCATGCTTGTCATATGTCTATCTCCATAGAGGCTGAATCATCATGTTAATCACATAGCTATCATATGCCTAAAACAGTCCTGATGCTCTTCTAGGTAATCATACATCCTGTCATGTACACAGCTACAGTTGGGATACCTTTGTTATCATGTTACTCTCATATTGGAAGAGGACATTCAGGATTTTCCCAACATAACAGTAGCTGGACTTGTGATGATTGGTATCCTCCTAAATGAAGTTGAAAGTGCAACATGGATATACACATACCTTAAAACATGACGTTCTGTGTTGTGTTCAGGCTCAAGAAGAATTTGAAATCCTTCATTATTCTCCATCCGTCGTGGTTCATCAGGACAATACTGGCCGTCACCAAGCCCTTCATCAGGTACAAAATCAGACCTTTTTTTACTTTTAAGGATTCAAATATCACACTGAAATATCTCAACAATGATTTGATGGATTGCCATGAAAAATGCGTACAGACACTCATCGCTTCCAGAGGATGAAATTCAACCTATTCCTATCGGCTTCTCCTCTGGCGTCCTCATAGCATTTGAGTGTTTTAGTGAATGTCTGTCGTGATGAATTTGAATAACTTTGGTGATCCTGTAACTTTTCCACTAACGCCATCCCCTAGTCAACATTTGAATTTGACCATACGTTGGTTTATTTACAGCATGAGAGGTCAAACCCTTAATTGGTCTCAAATGGGAGAAAATCGTCTTGTTGAAAAAGAAATTAGTTTTCCTAACTTATTCTGTAAAATGTTTTATTGTGTTCTATAGAAACTTAATAGAAACAGGATGTTTTACTTATGTGCAATGCCTTGTTTAACATGCTGCTGTAACCAAACAATTCCCCTATTAGGGATCAATAAATGACATCTGATCTAACAATGACAAACACACATCACCCTGATTAGTTCAATCAAATACAAAAATAAGTTGATGCTTGCAGAACAAATGACATTCAACTTCAACTGTTCATTGTTTAGTGCTTATTAGCTTAAATTACAATGCCATGGTAACAACTAAACCTGTTCAACCTCAGCGTTTTAGTAGCATGCTAACGTTAGCAATTAGCTTATTAATGCTTGTATTGATTGAGATTTAAACGACTTAGGTTTCACTTTTGTAAGAAAAACGAGTTCCTCTGAAGCCAAGCCGGATCATTTACTGTGTGTGTGTGTGTGTGTGTGTGTGTGTGTGTGTGTGTGTGTGTGTGTGTGTGTGTGTGTGTGTGTGTGTGTGTGTGTGTGTGTGTGTGTGTGTGTGTGTGTGTGTGTGTGTGTGTGTGTGTGTGTGTGTGTGTGTGTGTGTGTGTGTGTGTGTGTGTGTGTGTGTGTGTGTGTGTGTGTGTGTTGTGTGTGTGTGTGTGTGTGTGTGTGTGTGTGTGTGTTGTGTGTGTGTGTGTGTGTGTGTGTGTGTGTGTGTGTGTGTGTGTGTGTGTGTGTGTGTGTGTGTTGTGTGTGTGTGTGTGTGTGTGTGTGTGTGTGTGTGTGTGTGTGTGTGTGTGTGTGTGTGTGTGTGTGTGTGTGTGTGTGTGTGTGTGTGTGTGTCTCAGCACCAAGTTCAGCAGTAAGATTAAGTACGTGAACAGTTTGGACGAGCTGCAGGAAACCATCCCCATGGACAGCATCCAGATCCCAGAATGCATCATTACGTGAGTCTCTGCACCTCCGAGCACCTCCGAGTCCCATTAAATGACTTTTTATTCATCCTTTCATTTGACCTTTCACCTCCAGAGTCGACAAGGAGCTGAAGGAAGCAGCGGAGAACTCAAAGTAAGACTCTCATTACCTCGGAGCTCATTTATCAGCCGACTCACTCTCAGATCACTCCTGCTGGATCTGGACCAATCGGATTAGCGATTAGCCCACGGTCGCAATTAAGGACAAAGAAGAAATGCTAAAGATGCTAAATGCAGTGGCTTCATCTCATTCATCACTACTGTAGAATAAAGGAGCCGTGCTTATTGCAGAGTGATCGATCACCATGATTAATTGTGCATCACATCCTAATTTGCATGACTTCAAATGAACACAACAATAAATTCTGCTCTAACAACCTCTCTGTTTCTTTTTTTTTTTTTAAGGAGGAATAGTTTTCTGATGGGATTGGAGTCAACAACAACAACAACAACAAAAACAACAACAGCAGCAGCAGCAGGAGGAGGAAGAGGCAGAACAGAGTAAGTCCTTTTCAATGTATAATAGTCTTTAAAATATATTTTGAAAGGTTATTTATGGGCTCCTTTTTTAGTCAAACTTCCTCTATTGTCTAAAATATATTTTAAAACGTTTTTTTTGTAAATATATTTGTAAAGTTTAATTCCTCCTTCAAATGTTGGGATTTTATGTTTTTCTTCTTGCTGACAAGATACTGAAATCCAGATGATAGAATAAGGAAGCTTACAGTAAATGTTATATTATAGTATGTTGACAAAAGTATGAAAAAAGACCGTATTGTTTGTGGAAAAATATGGAAGAATTGAAACTATAGCGTGTTGAAAAATATGCAAAAAGTCATGTTATTTCATATTGAAAAAGTCAGAGTGTAATGTGTCAAAAATAATTGATATCTATATTATAGTCAATCAAAAACAATGAAAAAGTCCTAGGGTGTTTCTCAATGTCGAGGACGCTTCCTTGGTAGGACATGTCCCTCCGAGTCAGGTCCTTCAGAAGCGAGGCAAGAATCCTTCCTAGCCTCGGAAAAACGAAGAATGGTGGAACAGGCTAACAGGCTAACAGGTGTGCGTCATATGAGAGGCGCCGCCTTAAATGGAGCACAATCTTTGGCACCAATTTCCGCCAAAGATTTGGAAATTGGTCCGTGTGCAAAGCATTGTGGGGATTTTAAGACCGCGGACATGTGCAGCCTTGAAATTTCCCGCAACAAAGGACGCCGGCCTCGGTAGAATTCCAAGCATGCTGGACATTGGAACAGTCCTTCGGCGGGACTCGATGACGTAGCATCCTTGAAATAGTGGCTCTGGAGCAGCCTTCCTCGACATTGAGAAAAACCCCTAGTATCGACTGTCGAAAAATATGCAAGAAAAGTCATGTTAAAGTACTTTGAAAACGTAAAAAATTGGGTATAGCATGTTGAAGTATATGAAAAAAAGAGATGGTATAATCAGTCATTGTGTAGTATGTAAAAGATACATTTTAAAAGTCGGTATAGTATGTACAAAATTAGGAAAAAATGAAAGTATACTATGTTAAAATTATGCAAAATAAGTCATATATGAACAATTCAAAATATGAAAAAGTCAAAGTGTACTGTGTCAAAAAAATAGATAAAGTCATGGCATAGTATACGGAAAAAAATAAGAATTCGGTATAGCATGTCAAAAAAGTTGGAAAAAAGTGCAAGTATATTATGAAAAGTCAAAGTGTATTGTGTCAAAACTAATTGATACATTCAGAGCATAGTATGTTGAAAAATATTTAAAAAAAACATAGCTCATAATGCCCAGAAATATGTGAAAAATATCATAGGATGGTATATTGGAAACATATTTTAAAAAGCAGTCGTACCCGTACATAATAATAATAATATCTCTTTCTTCTGTTTCCAGCAGACCAGGCGCAGCGGGGGCCAGCAGCTCTTAAACCCACACGGGTCTTCAATGTTCAAAGTTGTATTGTACGGGTAAAGCTGGAAATCAGAGGCCTGTAAAACTAGTGTGTGTGCGTGTGTGTGTGTGTGTGTGTGTCAGTGTTTGTCAATTAGACACTGGAGTTGAATATGAAAACACAACTTGTTAAAACTCAAGAGTTAGATCTGGTTCTCTGTGGAGCGTCAGAGTCAGAGCTACAGCTCGTGGTTCACGGTAGGATAAGAAATAAGAAATGCAATTACACACCGGACAGTGCACTGCGCAAATCCATTTGTAGAGTCTAGTGTTGTAGTCGTGTGCATGAGAAGCAGTGAAGCAATAATATCACCCTTTACTGGTCACTCAGTATTTCAGATTTAAAAAAAGCCACTTGTGTGTCAGCAATCCACAATAAAAGCACAAGGTGAAGCCAAAAATACAAGAACCTTGTGCCATAGATGACCAACTGTTGCATTTAAGCAATCCACTACTCTGTCTTAACACTACTTCTAAACATTTAGAGCTAAGGAGTTAAATAGATATTATATAGAGTCTTTATGAAACTAAAGAGAGTTATGGCGCTTTTCCACTGCAGGGCCTCGCACGGCTTAGTACGGTATAGTTAGGCCTTGGTAGGCCAGGCTCACTATATGCTGCGTTTCCATTACAGTTTAGTAGCTGGGGCAGTAACTATAGTAACGCAGTGTAGGCGGAGCCGTGACGCCATCTTCAATGAGAACCACAAAACCAACATCAGCCGTTAGCTATTAGCTGTTAGCACTCAGAGCTCCTCATATCTGTTCAGAAACTGGACACAAGTTAAACAAGTACAAACCACAGACTGCCTGTGTCATGGCGAATACAGTCGCTGCTTTATTTATGTCTGTATAGGCCGTTGTTGTGAGTGTGGACGGTCGGAGCATATACAACGTTAGCTTAGCCGATCTCCATTCAGAAAACACGCATTTTAAAAGGTTTTTCTCCTGCCGTCTGTCTGCAGACTTGACAAAGCATTAATTCATGGTTTTTACTAATCGGTATCAGTGTGTTGTTACTTCTGCATCATTTAGAAACGTGTATTACAATTTAATCACGGTAAAATGTGGTTGTAGTTGTAGCCCCCTTGCTAGCGATTCTCTCACTAGTTTAGCATACTCAGCCCGGTTGTTGGCCCGGAAAGAACCACGATTTTGGAGGGCCAGAAAAACTGTGAAAAAGTACCCGTTAGCCGGAACTACCCGTAGTGGAAACGCAACCAAAAACTGTCCGGGTTTGGCACGGCACGCTTAAACCGTGCTACGCGCTGCAGTGGAAATGTGCCATAAGTTATATAAGAAGTGATCAGTGTGTTGTCTTTTAGCTCCGTTTAAAGACTCCTGCATCAACATGGAGGAACCTCAGAGCTAAATTAAAGATGGGATTTCTGTAAAGCACAATATCTTCTGTGTGTGTGTGTGTGTGCGTCAGTGCATGTCCCCTCATAGATAACTGATGAGCTGTGTAGAGGATGTGCAGAGGAGCTATGGATCACTGTCTAGTACTTCAATAAACATTAAGTCTGAACTTTGTTTCACTCGTGATTTCAGATTAAAGTCATGACTTTATTTCCACATTTCTTTTTTTTAATTGAACTTCAATGACAGCAAGCATGGGAATATAGAAAAACCAAAACACCACAATTAAACAATGAGTAATGAAAGTAAATGCCCATAATATATTAATGAATATTGCCTCAAAAAAAGCTCCATAGAAACCCCGTGTTACCGTGTCAAAAGGCTGTTAAAAGGCACAATTAATTAGGATTTGTTGACTGCAGATAGTAAACAACATTCAATGCAGTCATGCCTTGTGTTTCACATTGATATCATTTCGTTTTTTCACCACTGTGTACTCCATCTTCATAGTTGTATCTTTGATAAGTGCTAACAATCTGGTACCTGGTTGTAAAACATATTTTAAAGTTGTTCAAAAAACAGCAAAAAAATAATATGACAGTAAATCCAGGCAGGTAAAGACGGCGCCACACAGAGGGACATAAGTGATGAATGAGGGGGACATATATATATATATATATTCGGGGGGGAAATCCTACACTTTGAGCCTTTAAGAACACATCATTTTACCTGCAGCACATTTTGTGAATGGATAGCGGTTGTAAAAGGCAGCTTGTTATAAACAGATTGTCTCATTTGGTTAAACTTTTATTCAATGAGGGAAACATGAGGAGATACAAGAGCACAGAGGGGGACAGAGACATGCTTCTGTTGGGATGTTATTAAGTAAATTAACATTCATTTTCTAGCTGTCATTTGTTTATATTAAAGGGGAGCTATCATGCAAAATGCACTTTTTGATGTCTTTTCTACATCAACATGTGTCCCCGGTGTGTCGGGGAACTCACGCAGCGTCAGAAAATAAAACCCTCTCTCTTTTCCTCCGTACCCAAATCTCTAAAAACGGGGGAACAACGGAGCTGATCCAGATTTGCGTTCCGATATGACGTAATATCTGAAATGTGGACCCACGGGCCAATCAGAAACGTTGCTATCAGAAACAATGCCCGACTGTTTTGGACGTAATATGGTCGGTGTTTACATTAGCATCGCTAACACTCAGAGCTAACCTGTACTGGAGAGCATGTGTGTGAAGAAGCAGGAAATAAAAAGGAACTCACCTTGTGGTATAACCGGCAAGAGAGAAAGCCTTTGAGCTCCATACTGTTTCAGAAATAACCCTTGATAATCCATGATATGGCGTTTCATCACGGCAGCATTTAGTTTAGACAGTAGCTGCCGGGTCCCGCATGAGCTCAGGCCCCTCCTTTTTTTTTTTTATCAATTTTTTATTTTGTAAAGCTTTATACCCAAAATCAGGACTTTTGAAACAGGAAGTGAAATAGAGGGATATGAGGCATGGCTAGAATGGGTGATCTGTTTGGTATTTTGAGCAAAACACTTCATAGACATGTTTTTTTATATATTTTTATATATCTGAGACCTATGCTATTGCCTAAAAATAGCATGATAGGTCCCCTTTAAAATAATAATTTATTGTCATTCTTTTAGTTAATCAAGGTACTTGTTTATGCTTTTATTTTGAGTTATGGGCCCCTGGTGATTTTGTATATATTGGACACAGGTGGAGGTTTTTTAACAGGGAAAACAGAGGAGAAGCCATTGTTTGTTATATGTTGGATGATGGGAACTCTTCAATAAATGCACACTAACGCCTGGACTTTTGACAGTAATTCCTTGCCTACAATTCTCTTTCTGGAGCCTCAGTGGCCGTTTTAGTTTGAGTAAATCTTCTGTTTTATTGAATAAATAATAATAATAATAATAAATGTATTTTGTAAGCGCTTTTACAGGTGCTCAAAGTCGCTTTACAGAGGTAGGAAGTAAGTAGTAAAAGTCACATTAAAATCGAGCAATAAAACAACAATCACGCATTAAAAGCCAGTTATTTTAAAAGTGAGTTATTTTTTGTACGTTTTTTTAAGATTTCTTTATAATCTCAGCTTCTCTACAGAAATCCACACATTCACCGAAACGTGTAACTCTCGTCGTCGTACTCCAGCTCGTCCTCGTTGTCCTCGTCCAGCTGTCCATACCTGAACTTCCTGTACACGGTGCCGTCCTGCCCCATGTAAACAATGTCCTCATCGTCATCGTCATCTTCTTTACTCCTAGCGACGTCCACCAGCTGAGCGTCCTGGAAGCGTCCGCCAGTCGTAGAGGAAATGGGACGAGCGCTAGAAGTCGAAGAGCTGAATCCTCTTCCTCCTCCTCCTCCGAACCCTCCGCCCGAGCCCAGTTTCTCGTACCCGCGAGGCGTGATGTCCGGAGGCGCCCTCTTGGAGCGGGAGTGCCGGATGATGAAGACGACGGCCACCAGGCCAAACACCAACAGGAAGCAGGTGATGATGAAGATGGTCAGGTTTCCCCCGGACACCTCCTCTTCCTCGTTCCTGAACGCCAGCTTGGTGGTGAGGACGCACTCTCCTGAAACACAAATAAATCAAACGGATTGAAGCGATTTCTCTGCCATTTATGATCAATGCTCTCACAGTGGACGAAATAAGTATTTGATCCCCTTGCAAAACATGTGTTAGTTCTTGGTGGAGAAACTCTTGTTTGTTGCAAGGGGATCAAATACTTTTATGAAACGGACAAGTCAAATCAAGCGATCTGATTGGTTCTTAGCCGTGATATAATGAGCGTATATCACGGGTAGAATTGTAGTTACTTTTCACAACAAGTCAGTATCCCTCCGCGTCTGAGAAAAGCTACAACTGTTACATTACGTCCGTTACGAAACTAACTAACTAACAAAGCTCAAGATGGAAACATTTAAGGTTAACTTCGACCTCCGGGGTGGCCTCACTATGGAGGAGTGGATTGAGCAGTGCCTATCTCCAGAAAGCACCTAAACGACGACATGCAGAGCTACGTGAAGAGCAGGTAGACCAACTGGAGAAGTACCACCATTCAAAAGCTTTCTGATGCGGGTCTTGAAACAAAGCAGAGAGATTATGACCGTTAGTGGCCACAGGTGCGAAGAGCTTCGCGTCGGGCCGAACCACGCCCCTTAGCTGTGATATAATGAGCATATACCACGGCCTGTCGTGAGCTATTGCTTAAATATACACTTAAATAAACCTACCATTACAATTATAGACTGTTCATTTATTTGTAAGTGGGCAAACTCACAAAATCTACAGGGGTTCAAATACTTATTTCCTCCACTGTATATATCTCTTGAGCACGCTAAAGGCTCTTAGAGCATGTCTTCTCTCACTGATTGTGATGTTGTGTTAAATGTTTGATGTTTTATCGTGTCTTGATATTTGTCTGTTGATGTTACACATGGAGCTGCTGGGATGCAAGTCACATTTCAGACTTGATCTGACCGTTAAAATGAAGCTCAGCGCAAGTTCTTTCAGGAAGACTGGGTGTATATACATTCACTCTGCAGCTGCTTATAATCAGCTCATCACGGGCATTCTTTTTAAACCTATTACATTTCACCTCATTCTCCAGCAGCCAATCACCGTGCTGCAGCCAAACTTTAAAATGGTTCTCCTCTCTCCTGCAGTCAGCTGTGATTTCAGGTGTTCATGCTGCCGCCCGCCTCCTCCCCATCCACCTCCTTTCAACATATCCAGTGCCAGGAGAGCTAATCCAAATACCTCATCACACCTCCTCTTCATCCCATCTCCTCATCACACCCCCTCTTCATCCCATCTCCTCATCAAATCCAGATCTTCAGCATCATCACCAGTGTCTAGACCCCGGGGGGTTCCCTATATGTTCACGGCTGCATTTCTCCCTTTAGATATATGATTTCAGGATCGGGGTCTAATCGCCAAAGACTTAACATTTATCATATGGCATGTGTCAATAAATGTTCTTTAAACAAAATGAAGCCTTTCCTGATTGAAGTATTATCGTATCGTATCGTATCATTTTGTATAGTCATAGTATAGCATGTCAGAACTATCTAAAAAAATCTGGAAAAAGAGTTGTGTCTTTTTTTACGTACTTACTATACTATGTTTTTTTTCCACATGCTATACTTTGATTTCTGTTTCAAATATTTTAACATGCTATACTATGACATTTTTGATTAAATCTTCCACAAACTATTCCATACATGTTTTTTCTATACTATATATGACTTTTCCCCCACATATAACCCCGACTGCCTGGGTGAAAACCAGGAATCCTAACCGCTAGACTATATGGGACATTCTTCGTACAACGTCTTATATTTTTTCATTTAATATACTATATAATTTTCTCAACATATTATCCAATGCAATTTTTTCAACATACTATTCTATGACGGTTTTCTTTTCAAATTTCCGATATATTTTTTTCGACTTACTAACCCTCGACATTCTATACCACGACGTATTGCACCTTATGGGACATATTTGTTTCAAATAGGGGTTATTCTAGTAATATATAGTATGACGGCGATACTGTGGCGCTGATTGTATATAAGATATTTAAATTCTGGCGTGAACATGACGCCCGTATACAAGATGTCTCCGCGGACGTAAACAACAACGTGACGTCAGAGCTCCGTAAAAACAAAGCTGTCTCTGCCGTCTGACGCTCCGTTTGACTGGTCATATTTCTGGAGTAATTATACAGTTTTTGACGAACAGAAATATTGTTTTCTGGCATCACTTTAACATTTTACGGGGTGCAGACAAAACCCTGATATAGTTTATTAAGACGTGACGTTTTTGGTGAACTTTTCCAAATATTCTACTAATACATTTTTCTGCTTTTCAAGTTTTTTGACATTCCACACCATGACTTTTTATCGTTCACACAAAAACAGGAACTTGAAAACACCTCCTTCAGCCCTGGGAAATAAAGACAGGGATTTTGTTCTGTTCTCTGACATTTCCCTGAGTAGTGAGTGAGTAAGAGATCTAAATGTCAGCCGGGACAGAGTTTATCAGCTCCAGAAGAGACACCTCACACTCTCACACTCTCCTTCCTCCTACCTCGAGTCTCGGTGCAGTTACAACAGTCCTGCTGCGGCGTTGTTGCCTCTTCCTCCTCCTCCTCATCATCATCATGGAGGCAGCACAGCAGACAGCGCCCCCCCGCTTCTAAGATGGCCTGAGGAGGACACATGGAGCAGTTTGCTGGACCGGGTCCTCGACACTCCAGACAGGAGCCGTCACAGTCCACACACACATGGCCTGAGTCCTGATGGGAACACACGGTAGAATTAAGATCGCACACACACACACACACACACACACACACACACACACACACACACACACACACACACACACACACACACACACACACACACACACACACACACACACACACACACACACACACACACACACACACACACACACACACACACACACACACACACACACACACACACACACACACACACACACAGGGGGAATTTCTGTATTATAATTATTATATTTCTATTATATCTCACTTAAAAACTTACCTATTTTTAACCAATGTTTAGACTGATAAAATGAATGTTTTGAGACAGTTTAGTAGTAGAGTCGGATTAGTTTTAGGTATGATTTAGCTTGTAATGTTTCTGTACAATACATGAACTCTCTCCAATTCTACAAGTGTCAGCAATAAATGTTAGGAACAGTGTTTAGTGTCCTGTCCTACATTTTTAAACTTCATAAAGCTAATCATGGTGTCCCATTTCACATATCTCCATTTTGTCTTATGGTTTTACTTGTATTTCTCACTGTTTGTGGATAAAATGAACTGACATTTTTTTGCCTCCAAAAGATGTGCATACCGTTCATTTCGAAAATAACTAAATGTAGGTGATGTTCTGCCTCTCAGCTTAATATATTAATATGCATCTACCTGCCAGACACTTTCCGTAAGAAGCCTCGCAGCACGAGCCAGGAGACTTTTTTTTGAACTAATAATGTTCTGTGAGATTTCTCCTGGTGCAGTAATAAGTCTGTCTGAATTACATTATGCGATACCTAGGGGCCAAAACATTAGTATGAATTATATTTGGTGAGTTAAGGACGGAGAAAGGATTTATTTTTTAATATAAAAAGTTAATATTTGTGAAATTAAACCCTAAGAAAAGTGCTGTGTGGTTACCTTCATCACAGGAAACAGGCCGACGTCGCACATGGACTCACATCTGCCGTCTGAGAGAAGGTATCCAGGAGAGCAGGAGACACAGGAGGCAGCTTCTCTACCTGTGGATATATGACAACAGAAAGATAAGATAAGAAGTACCACATGTTTGCGTTGCAGCAGCAGAAAAAGACAAGTTTTTGTTTTATGGGAACAAGTCTTTTTTGTAAGTTTTTGTGTTTTCCTACGATACTGTAATGATTGGCTGTGAATAAGAAAACATACACCCCAATAACATAAAAGTATTTTACTCACTCACTCATTTGAATGATTTCCCTGTGTGATTCTTACTCGCTAAAGTTCAGATTAGAATCAGAATGATAAGATAAGAGATAAGAAGTACTTTATTGATCCCAATGCCACATGTTTGCGTTGCAGCAGCAGAAAAAGACAAGACATTGTACATTAGAGAAATTAGAAAATATAAATGTTGAGATACAGATTTACAGTAACAACGTATAAAGCAAGATATTATATATATACATTAATATCCTGCATTATATTTGTTACTGGAAAGTTGTATTTCCACATGTATATATATATATATTTTGTTAACTATTAATGCTATTTTATTTCAGAAATATTTTGGACTGTTTATTTCTTGTGTCTTAATATCTTTTATGTACATTGCCTTGTTTTTTTATGCTGCTGCAACGCAAACATTTCCCAAATTGGGATCAATAAAGTACCTATCTATCTATCCATCCATCCATCTATCCATCCATCCATCCATCTATCCATCTATCTATCTATCCATCCATCCATCCATCTATCCTCTATCTATCCATCCATCCATCTATCCATCCATCCATCCATCTATCCATCTATCTATCCATCCATCCATCCATCCATCTATCCATCCATCTATCTATCCATCCATCTATCCATCCATCCTTCTATCCATCCATCCATCCATCTATCCATCCATCCATCCATCCATCCATCCATCTATCCATCTATCCATCCATCCATCATCTATCTATCCATCAATCCATCCATCCATCCATCCATCTATCCATCTATCTATCCATCCATCCATCCATCATCTATCTATCCATCAATCCATCCATCTATCCATCTATCCATCCATCCATCATCTATCTATCCATCAATCCATCCATCCATCCATCCATCTATCCATCCATCTATCTATCCATCCATCCTTCTATCCATCCATCCATCCATCTATCCATCCATCCATCCATCCATCCATCCATCCATCCATCCATCCATCTATCTATCCATCCATCCATCCATCTATCCATCCATCCATCCATCCATCCATCTATCCATCCATCTATCTATCCATCCATCCATCCATCCATCTATCCATCCATCTATCTATCCATCCATCCATCCATCTATCCATCCATCTATCTATCCATCCATCCATCCATCTATCCATCCATCCATCCATCCATCTATCCATCCATCTATCTATCCATCCATCCATCCATCCATCAATCCATCTATCCATCCATCTATCCATCCATCCTTCTATCCATCCATCCATCCATCTATCCATCCATCCATCCATCCATCTATCCATCCATCTATCCATCCATCCATCCATCCATCCATCCATCCATCCATCCATCTATCTATCCATCTCATCCATCCATCCATCCATCCATCTATCTATCCATCCATCCATCCATCTATCCATCTATCTATCCATCTATCCATCCATCCATCCATCCATCCATCCATCCATCTATCTATCTATCTATATATCTGTCTATGTGAGAAAGGAATGGAATATTAAATATTAAATGTAATATAAATGTGAAATGTACAGAGTGAGTTATGGAGCAGAGAAGTGGTTGAAAAGGTTAACAATTATATCACAGTGATCAAAGGTGCAGACAGGATCACTCCTATACAAATACCCTTTAAATACTGTCTTTTAGTGATCAAAAAGTGTTTATTTAGGCTCTTTTCACACATTAATTCTACTCTATAATTACTTCCATAATAATTTGCCCCGGGTAACCTCCCTGCTCCCTGAGGGCGACCTGAGGGTGTGCATTGAAATCATGACAGGAGAAGAAAGTCATTTTATCTTGATGACAAACTGACAAAAACAAGTGAAGTCGCAGCAACTAATCCGTCTAAAATAAACCTTATCTGAATAATAAACATATGACAACTAGATGTGGTCTGCATTAAATATACGGATACATTTGACTTCCCAAACAAAGCGACATCACTATGTAACACTCACGCTCCTATTGGCTAGCGCTCCATGATAGGCTGGGAAGGGGCGGGACATATCTAAGCGGTTGACCAATCACAACAGAGCCGACATGTCCCAGTAGAGACACTACATACTGATATACACCTGAACATCAGCAGGAGAGGACTCTTTAAAGTAGAGACACTACATACTGATATACACCTGAACATCAGCAGGAGAGGACTCTTTAAAGTAGAGACACTATACTGATATACACCTGAACATCAGCAGGAGAGGACTCTTTAAAGTAGAGACACTACATACTGATATACACCTGAACATCAGCAGGAGAGGACTCTTTAAAGTAGAGACACTAAATACTGATATACACCTGAACATCAGCAGGAGAGGACTCTTTAAAGTAGAGACACTACATACTGATATACACCTGAACATCAGCAGGAGAGGACTCTTTAAAGTAGAGACACTACATACTGATATACACCTGAACATCAGCAGGAGAGGACTCTTTAAAGTAGAGACACTACATACTGATATACACCTGAACATCAGCAGGAGAGGACTCTTTAAAGTAGAGACACTACATACTGATATACACCTGAACATCAGCAGGAGAGGACTCTTTAAAGTAGAGACACTACATACTGATATACACCTGAACATCAGCAGGAGAGGACTCTTTAAAGTAGAGACACTATACTGATATACACCTGAACATCAGCAGGAGAGGACTCTTTAAAGTAGAGACACTACATACTGATATACACCTGAACATCAGCAGGAGAGGACTCTTTAAAGTAGAGACACTAAAAATAGTCTCCAAATACACTATTTAAGTAACGTGCTATCATCTATAAGTCCCTTTTGTTTTAGGAAATTGTTACAACTTTAAAATATATTTCTGAGGCTGGAGAAATCAGTATTTACAGACAGATCTTTTCACTGGATGTCGTTCATTCGTGTGTATTGTCTCATGTCAGTGATTATTATATCCAAGGTTTCAATGTTCTAACCCTTTTTCTTAATAAATGTTTGAATGTGTTTCACCGCATCCATTAGTGACATAACTGTTGTTTGTTGTTTACTTCTCTCCTCTGGCATAAAGCTCAAGGAGTTATTGGATTTCCTCCCTTTCTTATTCCCTCATAGCACTGCTTTGCTGTCCGGTCGTTTGTGGCATTACTTTGGGAAAGTGCCGTTGATAAACTGAAGGTCGCAGTCAGCACTTAGATTCACTCTGCGATCGATTCTTTCATGTCAAACAAAAAGCACAATATGTCTTTCTCTTCGTTGTGGTGCTGTGTAGTTCCTGCAGCAATGCCAACAGTATCTAAGATTTCCCGACAAATATAGAACATTGCCAGCTTTGTTATCCAACTTTAAATTACATATATAGTTCATTTGTTAAGACAAATCTCATCAGAGTAATGTATCCTCTGTAGGAGTATGCATGAACCTGTACGGCACAGTCTCCACATCTACAGACTGAGGAATAAACATTACCTACTATTTATTTATTTCAGGTTTATTTGATAAGGACAGATAGCATATGCAAGGAGGAAGCAGTAAACAGCACCGTTTTTACATTACATTACATTACATTACATGTCATTTGTTAGACGCTTTTATCCAAAGCGACTCTTACATACATTCAGTACTGTGGACAATCCCCACAGGAGCAATTTGGGGTGAAGTGTCTCAGGGACACAACGACATGCTGACTGCGGCGGGACTCGAACTTGCTATCCTTGTTCGGGGTTCCCAAAAAAACCCTTGACAGGCTCCAGTATGTCCAAAACTGTGCTGCTAGGGTACTCACACACACAAAGCCGTGGCAGCACATCACTCCCACCCTCATCCACCTACACTGGTTGCCGGTCAAGTCCCGTATATCCTACAAAGTACTCCTCCTCACTTACAAGTCCCTCCATGCCCTTGCCCCCCAGTACCTATCGGACATCCTTCACGCACATGCCCCACCCCGGAACCTGCGGTCCTCAGACTCTGGCCTGCTTACCACCCCCCCGCACCAAACTGCGAACCTTCGGGGACAGAGCCTTCAGTGTGGCAGCCCCCCCACCCTCTGGAACGCTCTCCCTGCGGAGATTCGCAACATCCCCACACTCGACGCCTTCAAAAGGGCCCTCAAGTCCCATCTGTTTGCCAAGGCTTTCGGCCCCTAATCGATCTGTTGTTTTGTCTGTCTGACTTTTGTTTTGTTATGTTTGTTTTTGCCCTATTACTGTAAAGCGACCTTGGGTCCCTTGAAAGGCGCTATATAAATGCAAGCTATTATTATTATTATTATCCTCTGATTCGAAGCCCAGCACACACTCCACTGAGCCACAGCCTCAAAGCTAGTTTGCCCCTAGAAATGCTTTCTAAAGGAACTATTGTATTCAAACAATGAGGTTAAACTGAATGAAGCATGCATTTAAAATATGATATATATGTTAAATTAGACATGAGTGCAGGTTACTATCTGAATTAACCAGGATGTGGTTGCTCTTTTCAAAGTGTTTAAGTTTGCAGCAAATATCAAGTGATCACGCTCCAGGACTTCCACAAGAAACTAATGTGTGAAGCTCAGTTATATGTTCGTTGTTGCTACATGCTACCATGAAAGCATGTCGTGTGGAACAGGAAGACATGTGATATCTGTGATTTAATAACACGCTGCTATGGACAGTCTTGCACTAATGTACATTTCCCAAAGATATTGAAGTGACTGTTATTTTGTATATATTGATTGTTGTGCTTTTAGTTATGTCTTAATGTGTGCATATGTATAAATGTGTCTGTTGATTGTGTATATATAGGTATATACGGGAGGCGTGTGGCGCAGTGGGTTAGTGCGTTGGTGTTGGGATCAGGGGGGCACAGGTTCAAACCCCACTGCAGTCAGCATGTCGTTGTGTCCCTGAGACACTTCACCCCAAATTGCTCCTGTGGGGATTGCCCACAGTATTGAGTATGTAAGTCGCTTTGGATAAAAGCAACTTACAAGTAACATGTAATGTACATATTTGTATACATATTTTAATATATATTTGTATACGGTATTTCGATCTCTCTGTCTGTACATTGACAATAAAATTGACTTTGACTGTTAACAGCACAGTTTTTAAAGCTAGTTTGTCCCTAGAAATGCTTTTTAAAGGAACTATTGTATTCAAACAATGAGGTAAAAAGAAGGTTAAACTGAATATAGTGAGATACAATGAAGCATTCATTTCCATTGATATATTTTTTTAATTAGACATGAGTACAGGTTAAAGGTGGGGTAAGTTTGAGAAACCGGCTCGAGATACACTTTTTGTTATATTCCATGGAATGCTCTTAACATCCCGATAGCAATGAATATCGGAAGTGCTTTGACAAAAGATCCATAAAAAAATGTCATCTGTGGAAGCAGTAGTACTGTAAAAAGTACGACCAATCATTTTAGCCGGCCCGGCTAAAATAACTGGATGGCCTACCTGCCTGTCAGCCTTCCATCTGTGCACAAACTTATCTCGTGCCCTCATTGGTCATGTGCGTGTTCGTGTGTGTTGGAGGAGGGGCTCTGTGAGGAAGTGGCAGATTTTCTCCAGTTGTGTTATTTCAAATTCTAGCGCACTCGAGCTGGTTTCTCCAAAATGACCTACCCTACCTTTAATATCTGAGTTAAACTTTGCAGCAAATTTCACGTGATCTCGCTCCAGGACTTCCACAATAATAAACTCAGTTATATTTTCTGTTTTGCTCCATGAAAGCATGTCGTGTGGAACAGGAATAAATGTGAGATCTGTGTACCTAATCTAATATATCATATTCCAATACTTGTATATAGACTCTCCTTGCACTATTTTCTATTCTATTCTATTTGTATTTACTTTTTTATCTGTTTTATTGTGTTGCACTGTTGGAGGAGCCTGTGACCTAAGATTTTCATGTGTACATATCTACACTGTAGATATGTACACATGACAATAAAAAGCCTTGAAATGAATTCTCTGGTCACCATCACTGAATGTTGTAAGTCTCTCACCGTGCTAATAGGAAATGATTTATCTGTTTTACTTGTTCTGTGTCCTATATATATTCATGTTGCTCTGTTGGAGGAGCCTGTGACCTAAGATCTACACTGTAGCTATGCACTAATGACAATAAAAGCCTTGAAACCTCTTGAATGTACCTGAGCATGTCCTGCAGGAGGCGTGGCAGGCCTCACAGCTCCGGTGTTCCTCGTCCTGATAATATCTCAGAGGGCAGGAGGCCAGGCAGCTCCCATCTCTCCGGAGGTAGATCAGATCGGGGAGGCAGCTCAGACACTCGTACTCCCCCCCCCCAATACAGTCCCCACAGCTCGGGTCGCACTTCTCACACATCCTTGAGCCGGTGTTTCCATAGTGACTGGTGAAGAAAGAAAGAAAAGATAGATAGATATGATAGATTGGATTCAATTAAAAGGAGAGTTTGTCCTCAAAGAAAATCCCCTTCCAGAGCACTCAGTCACATTCAGCCACACACACTCATTACAGGTCATCACGAAACACCTGGAACCATTTCTAAAGAGAGAGAGAGCATGTTCTGAATTATGAACTGTTTTTCTGCCACATGTTTTTCTCATTAAAGAGTCCTCTCCTGCTGATGTTCAGTTGTATATCAGTATGTAGTGTCTCTACTTTAAAGAGTCCTCTCCTGCTGATGTTCAGGTGTATATCAGTATGTAGTGTCTCTACTTTAAAGAGTCCTCTCCTGCTGATGTTCAGGTGTATATCAGTATGTAGTGTCTCTACTTTAAAGAGTCCTCTCCTGCTGATGTTCAGGTGTATATCAGTATGTAGTGTCTCTACTTTAAAGAGTCCTCTCCTGCTGATGTTCAGGTGTATATCAGTATGTAGTGTCTCTACTTTAAAGAGTCCTCTCCTGCTGATATTCAGGTGTATATCAGTATGTAGTGTCTCTACTTTAAAGAGTCCTCTCCTGCTGATGTTCAGGTGTATGTAGTGCCTCTACTTTAAAGAGTCCTCTCCTGCTGATGTTCAGGTGTATATCAGTATGTAGTGCCTCTACTTTAAAGAGTCCTCTCCTGCTGATGTTCAGGTGTATGTAGTGTCTCTACTTTAAAGAGTCCTCTCCTGCTGATGTTCAGGTGTATATCAGTATGTATATATATGTTGTGATTGGTCAACCGTTTAGAGATGTCCCGCCCCCCTTAGCCTATCAGGTACAATGTGTGGTTACGTAGTGATGTCCGGAATTAACCAAAGGAGTCCCAATTTTAGCCTTAGCAGACCATTTACATGCACACAAACCTATATAACACACTATAGGAATGGGTAAAAAAGCGTAATAGGGCCTCTTTAATGTATGTATTTAATTGCACATCAATTTAACGGCACATTAATGTAACTCTCTCGATTACCGCTGCCTTAAATTAGCATTTTACAGGACACATGAAGGGCTATTTAAATCTCCGGGTAAATGAGCCCCCCTCACATGGTTTACTGTCCATGGTGACATTATCTGACCGGTCTTTAACCAATGACAGCGCTGTGTGACCGCTCTTTATGTGAGGGATGCAGGTTAAAGTACCTGTGCTGCTGGCAGGTCTCCACACACTCTTTGCCCTCTCGGAAAAGGTGTGTTTTGCAGGCGAGACACTCGTGGCTGTGCTTCCCGACGCAGGACTGACAGGACGGGTGGCAGGGTTCACATTTCTGCCCCGACTCGTCCTCATAGTGGCCGACGGGGCATTTATCCACACAGGTGCCATCTGTGCAAACACACACACGATACAAACAAAGTCACGGATCATTTAGGGGATTTATTTCTATATAAATGGACAAAATAGCAAAACCACAGCGGAGTATTTTTTACAAAAAGTCACGTGATATTCTTGCGTCTTTGTAGGTTTTTTTTTGTGTACTTGTAAGACCTTTGCTGTATTTGTTTCTGAAATATGATTTATTAGAAAAATGTAAACGTGTTTGTTTGATAGTTACTTTTTTTATTTGCAAGACTAAATGCATTAGTTTATAAATAGTGTTTTGTATTTGTAAATCACATTGTGTTTGTTAAAGGGCATTTGTGTGGTTGTGGAGTTATGGCAGAAAATTAGCTCCATGGAGATTTCTGTGAATTTGTGAGGACAGGAAGTGGACTCGATACAAAGGGGCTTCATTGGCATAAATATTATTATTATCATTATCATATATTGACTCACTGAGCAGCAGGTGTCTGTGGTTGCAGCTCAGACAGTGAGATTTGCCCGGACCCGAGCATCGGAAGCAGTATTTGTGACACAGATGGCACCCCCCACCCAGGTTTGCGTACTGGTGAGGAGAGCAGTGATTGGCTGGAAGACAGTGGCCCTCCAGCCTCTCACCATCCAGCCTCTCACCCTCCAGCCTCTCACCCTCCAGCCTCTCACCCTCCAGCCTCTCACCCTCCAGCCTCTCACCCTCCAGCCTCTCACCCTCCCTGCAGCTGGAGCAGGATCCAGCGAGGGGTCCCGAACAGGTGAGACAAGAGGCATCGCAGTCTGGAAACACAAGAAGAAATACAGATTCAACACCTGGAGTCAAGTACATGAAAAACCGTGTCGTGTCAAATTATCATATACTCATTTAAAACATATAGTCTTATACTCTGGTTGCCTTTTACACTGCTAAATTGTATTTTTAGTCTTGTAGGTGTTTACCAGAGACGTGTGTTCATGATTTACATTTCAGGAGGGCAAAGGAAGTAAAAGGGGGATTTGCAAATGGTTAAGGACGAGGGGGTCTTATGGTTTAATGATGGGGATGTTTAGATGATGCCTAAGGGAATTTATATATTCTCTCTCCTATATAGTGAGACTGTGAGCTGTGCTCTGGGTGCAGAACTTCTCTATCCTCTGAGGATGAAGTAGCTCTGCTCCTACATTTGAGATTGATTTCACTTATCGTATATTGACTTTCTTTATTACTTTATTAAATATAACAAAAGACAAACTTTGCCCATGAATCATTTATCAGTTTCTCTTAAGAATTTGAAATGTGTCCTCTGCATTTCACCCATCCTAGGAGCAGCTATTGTACAGCGCCCGGGGAGATAGCATGTTCTTTCTTTTTGTCTTGATATCTATCTGACATTTCTAAAAGTCTTTATAAGGGATAACCATACATATGACAAAAATAAGATTAACAAAATCAGGAAAATACACCAAAAAAAACTAACATAATTATATACTCGCGCTCCTATAGATGAGAGTAACACCTACGTCACTTCCGGGCGAAAATTACGGCCCCGCCCACTTTTGGAGGAAAACAACGCTGTCATTTGAATGGCGGTCGATACACATTCTGACGTTTTTGCCAATCCGATCAGAAATGAAAGAAAACCGTGGATTTGTGGATCTTCAAAGAGCCGGATTACGATGGCCAGTCAGGCAAACATTACATTAAATCATTTGAAATCGACGATCGGGCTCGATATATGGTTAAATTAAAATCAGTAGGCGAGGCCGTCATTTCGCCAGCTGTTACTCTCATGAGCGAGACGGAAAATAATAGTTGTATCATGCCAACAAGCTGCTGTGTCGTTTATTGCACCTCAAACATTAAAACAAATCCAGAGTTCAGTGTTTCTGTTCTTCCTCTAAGAACAAAGGACAGTAACAGAAGAGCTCTGTGGCTTCAGGCTCGATCGCCATTCAAATGACAGCGTTGGTTTCCCCCAAAAGTGGGCGGGGCCGTAAAGTGACGTAGATGTCATCGATCGCCTACTGCTATATTTAACCATATATCGAGCCCGATCGTCGATTTCAAATGATGTAATGTAATTGTTTGCCTGTCTGGCCATCGTAACCGGGCTCTTTGAAGATCAGAAAATCCACGGTTTTCTTACATTTCTGATCGGATTGGCAAAAACTTCAGAATTTGAATTGACCGCCATTCAAATGACAGCTTTGTTTTCCCCCAAAAGTGGGCGGAGCCATCATTTTTGCCCGGAAGTGACACATGTGTTACTCTCATCTATTGGCTAGCGCTCCAACAAATTGTACGTGATAGGCTAAGGGGCGGGATATCTCTAAGCGGTTGACCAATCAGAGAAGACTGGGCTCTGGTTTCAGACAGAGGGTGAAAAGAGGTGCTGCAGCACAGGCAGTATGAGACAAATATGAATACGGCTCCTTTAAGGCCAGCAAATACTGCACATCTACTGACATTTAATTTGTGTCTCTTCAGAGAGAATTATTCTGGTTTCTACCTTTTCAGTTCTTAAAGTTCGATCTCTGAGAACATTTTGCCGCAATTTGTTTCTGCTTCACATGCATATAAACATTTAAAATCCCCCTCTGTCCATTGTGCAGTGCAGACATGTCCTTCCCTTAAATGTTTCACTTTCTGGCAACAAACGTGGGCATCTCCACCAACATTTTCCTGGGAGAAACTTAGCGTCCTCTGTGTTTTTGGAATAACAAATCCAGAGAGTGTCTGTCTCCAGGGAGTTGTGTTTGGCATCGCTGCTCTGTTTTCAAGCTCTGACAGCTGCCTGTTAACCGTCTGCTATTTTAGTCTGAGCGCCGTGCAGAATATAATTGAGCGAGTGCATGAAGGATGCTTTACAGGACAAAACAAATCTGCATCAGTGAGGAAAAAAATAAAGTTTTAGGAGGAAAATGCCTTCTGAACAGTCAGATAAATCACAGAAAAATGGCTAGTGAAAGAAGCTCCAAGGCCGAATGGATAAACATTGGAAATGACTTGTTTCATATGGAGAAACTGAATCTTTCTTTAAGACTCTGTAGTGATACATTTGACAATTACTGGTCCAAATGGGTCTTCCACGTGAAGAGGGTTGTTGCATAATACGTGCTTTTTTTGTTGTTGCTGTGAACACATTCATGTAATGTATTGCCTCTGGTGACCGATGTTTTTATTGTAATGTGTCAACGACTTAAAGGTCCCATGTCATGGCCATTTCTACTGATCATATTTCCATTGTTGAGGTCTACTAGAATAGATTTACATTGTTCAATGTTCCAAACTCACATTGGTTTCTCAAACAGCATCTCTGTATAGTATGTGTATTCACTCTCTGTCCTACACGGCTTGTTGGAGCTCCTGCCCCCCCCCCCTCCCTGTGAGCCCAGTGTGCTCTGATTGGTCGGGACGTTGCGAGGCTCGTTGCTGCGAGGATCGGACAGATTTCCGGGTCGGCGATACAGCGAGAACAAGCGAAACTCATCCTGAGCACACACAGACACTCACAGCCGAAGTAAAAACAATAAGTGTGGCTTGATATTGAGTAAGAAAAAGGTTTGTAACTCTGTGAGAATGGGTCTGCGGAGAGCATTTCTCCACCATCCCAACTCGTCTATTACCAGCGTTCAGGGAGCTCTATGCAAGTCAATGGGGACTCCCTGTTAGTTAGCCAAGGGATCCTGGTGTGTGAGGTGCTCCACGGATTGGTCCATTTGGGCCAATCCGGTCATTTGGTGTTGATTTGGGTGTTCACACGTCACAGAACCCAGGAAGCAAACAACGGAACATGAGAAATGTCCAACGAGGCGTTCTGGGGCAGCATAGACAGGTATTTTCTGTGTTAGAGTTTTACTCGCTACAGGGTGTACTTTGAGGGTTTGTGACTCTGCAGACCGTTTACATGCAGAACAACCTTCATAACACACAAGGGGACGGGTAATAACCTGAAAAGCATGACATGGGACCTTTAAAAATGAAGTATAAAAAGAAAAAAAACTTGCTGTAACTCAAGGGTGTCCAAACTTTTTTCACCGAGGGCAACATACAGAAGAATATACGAAGGGCTGGGCCACTCACTAGAGGTATATCGCCTCATAAGTTCAGTTATAAGTTGGAAAAGTCAATCCAATGTTGGTAAATTGTTCTTGATACTTGAAAATGCTTTATGAAAAAAACAGAGGGTTTCATTTGTTGTGTTAGCAGCTGATTCGTTACAACAGAAGCTTCAGATTGCTGACAATAAGAAGACATATGAAGGGTGTATTTCAAGGTTGTTATGTGAATTTGTTATTGGGCTTTTTTCTTATCAACTTAGATTTATTAGAACATGTTTTGAACTTTAATTGACTGAATTTATTTGAAAATTGGGCCTATTAACACATGAATACTGTGTAATATATATATTTGAACTAAGAAGTACATTATAAGACAAGCAGAAGTTTATTATACTTAAGTCATTATACTTTTTTAATTTGCTGAGTGAGGGCCAATTCAAAATGGTCCGCGGGCCGTAGTTTGGACACCCTTTACATACCTTTACACTCTTCTGTAACAGTGTCTCTGTAAGTGTGTGAAGGGCAGGCAGTGAGACAGGCCCCGCTGTGCAGAGAGTTCCCGGGGTCCGTGCAGGCGTCACAGTCGTTGTTGTTGGGCCCGTCACATAGTGCACAGTCAGGGTGGCACCGCACACACTCTCGCTGATCCGTGTCTTCAAAAAACTTCTCAGGACAGTCGGGAACACACAGGCCCTCATGCAGGAAGTGGTAATCCTCACAGTCTGCAGGAGAAGAAATAATGCAATATGATCAGAGGTGGGAAGTAGTGGAGTACAAATACTTCGTTACTGTACTTAAGTACATTTTTCTGGTATCAGTACTTTACTCCACTACTTATTTTTCTGACGACTTTTTACTTTGACTTCTTACATTTTGAACACAAATACCTGTACTTTCTACTTCTTACACTTTGAACACAAATACCTGTACTTTCTACTTCTTACATTTTGAACACAAATACCTGTACTTTCTACTTCTTACATTTTGAACACAAATACCTGTACTTTCTACTTCTTACATGTTGAACCCAAATACCTGTACTTTCTACTTCTTACATTTTGAACACAAATACCTGTACTTTCTACTTCTTACATTTAGAACACAAATACCTGTACTTTCTACTTCTTACATGTTGAACCCAAATACCTGTACTTTCTACTTCTTACATGTTGAACACAAATACCTGTACTTTCTACTTCTTACATGTTGAACCCAAATACCTGTACTTTCTACTTCTTACATGTTGAACACAAATACCTGTACTTTCTACTTCTTACATGTTGAACACAAATACCTGTACTTTCTACTTCTTACATGTTGAACCCAAATACCTGTACTTTCTACTTCTTACATGTTGAACACAAATACCTGTACTTTCTACTTCTTACATGTTGAACACAAATACCTGTACTTTCTACTTCTTACATGTTGAACACAAATACCTGTACTTTCTACTTCTTACATGTTGAACCCAAATACCTGTACTTTCTACTTCTTACATGTTGAACACAAATACCTGTACTTTCTACTTCTTACATGTTGAACCCAAATACCTGTACTTTCTACTTCTTACATGTTGAACCCAAATACCTGTACTTTCTACTTCTTACATGTTGAACACAAATACCTGTACTTTCTACTTCTTACATGTTGAACCCAAATACCTGTACTTTCTACTTCTTACATGTTGAACCCAAATACCTGTACTTTCTACTTCTTACATTTTGAACACAAATACCTGTACTTTCTACTTCTTACATGTTGAACCCAAATACCTGTACTTTCTACTTCTTACATGTTGAACCCAAATACCTGTACTTTCTACTTCTTACATGTTGAACCCAAATACCTGTACTTTCTACTTCTTACATGTTGAACCCAAATACCTGTACTTTCTACTTCTTACATGTTGAACACAAATACCTGTACTTTCTACTTCTTACATGTTGAACACAAATACCTGTACTTTCTACTTCTTACATTTTGAACACAAATACCTGTACTTTCTACTTCTTACATGTTGAACCCAAATACCTGTACTTTCTACTTCTTACATGTTGAACACAAATACCTGTACTTTCTACTTCTTACATGTTGAACTCAAATACCTGTACTTTCTACTTCTTACATGTTGAACCCAAATACCTGTACTTTCTACTTCTTACATGTTGAACACAAATACCTGTACTTTCTACTTCTTACATTTTGAACACAAATACCTGTACTTTCTACTTCTTACATGTTGAACCCAAATACCTGTACTTTCTACTTCTTACATGTTGAACACAAATACCTGTACTTTCTACTTCTTACATGTTGAACTCAAATACCTGTACTTTCTACTTCTTACATGTTGAACACAAATACCTGTACTTTCTACTTCTTACATGTTGAACCCAAATACCTGTACTTTCTACTTCTTACATGTTGAACACAAATACCTGTACTTTCTACTTCTTACATGTTGAACACAAATACCTGTACTTTCTACTTCTTACATGTTGAACTCAAATACCTGTACTTTCTACTTCTTACATGTTGAACACAAATACCTGTACTTTCTACTTCTTACATGTTGAACACAAATACCTGTACTTTCTACTTCTTACATGTTGAACACAAATACCTGTACTTTCTACTTCTTACATGTTGAACACAAATACCTGTACTTTCTACTTCTTACATTTTGAACACAAATACCTGTACTTTCTACTTCTTACATGTTGAACACAAATACCTGTACTTTCTACTTCTTACATGTTGAACCCAAATACCTGTACTTTCTACTTCTTACATGTTGAACACAAATACCTGTACTTTCTACTTCTTACATGTTGAACACAAATACCTGTACTTTCTACTTCTTACATGTTGAACACAAATACCTGTACTTTCTACTTCTTACATGTTGAACTCAAATACCTGTACTTTCTACTTCTTACATGTTGAACCCAAATACCTGTACTTTCTACTTCTTACATGTTGAACACAAATACCTGTACTTTCTACTTCTTACATTTTGAACACAAATACCTGTACTTTCTACTTCTTACATGTTGAACCCAAATACCTGTACTTTCTACTTCTTACATGTTGAACACAAATACCTGTACTTTCTACTTCTTACATGTTGAACTCAAATACCTGTACTTTCTACTTCTTACATGTTGAACACAAATACCTGTACTTTCTACTTCTTACATGTTGAACCCAAATACCTGTACTTTCTACTTCTTACATGTTGAACACAAATACCTGTACTTTCTACTTCTTACATGTTGAACACAAATACCTGTACTTTCTACTTCTTACATGTTGAACTCAAATACCTGTACTTTCTACTTCTTACATGTTGAACACAAATACCTGTACTTTCTACTTCTTACATGTTGAACACAAATACCTGTACTTTCTACTTCTTACATTTTGAACACAAATACCTGTACTTTCTACTTCTTACATGTTGAACACAAATACCTGTACTTTCTACTTCTTACATATTGAACACAAATACCTGTACTTTCTACTTCTTACATTTTGAACACAAATACCTGTACTTTCTACTTCTTACATGTTGAACACAAATACCTGTACTTTCTACTTCTTACATGTTGAACTCAAATACCTGTACTTTCTACTTCTTACATGTTGAACACAAATACCTGTACTTTCTACTTCTTACATTTTGAACACAAATACCTGTACTTTCTACTTCTTACATGTTGAACCCAAATACCTGTACTTTCTACTTCTTACATGTTGAACACAAATACCTGTACTTTCTACTTCTTACATGTTGAACCCAAATACCTGTACTTTCTACTTCTTACATGTTGAACCCAAATACCTGTACTTTCTACTTCTCACATGTTGAACCCAAATACCTGTACTTTCTCCTTCTTACATGTTGAACACAAATACCTGTACTTTCTACTTCTTACATGTTGAACACAAATACCTGTACTTTCTACTTCTTACATGTTGAACACAAATACCTGTACTTTCTACTTCTCACATTTCCCAAACAGGCTGGTTCCTTTAGTTTGAATGTGTGTTTGGTGGCGTGATCATTATTATTTAGAGTCATTGCGTGCCTATTGATTTGAACACGATCCGTGTATCCATCATTTCCTGGTCTTCTCTAAAGAAGAGGGACCAATGAAAACGTTGTCATGTTGCCGTTGTTCAGCATGGAAACATTTGTTTTGTTTTGTAATTATTTATTTTACTTGTTCGAAATAAAATGTATCAATCAATCAATCAATCAATCCATCAATCAATCAATCAATCAATGTCCTCTGTTTCTCTGGCATGGATGTCAGTCACTCTCAAAAAGTGACAAGACATTAATAGAAAGTCAAACATGTCTTGCGTCGTCATCTTGAACATGTATTCAGTGGAAAAGACTAGATTGCGTTTGCCTTGTGTTACTGCGACGGATAATTTGTTTATTTGGGTTTAGTACCTGCAGCTGATTTCATCTGGTTTACTCCTGCACAATGAACCCAGATGAACTGATTTCGCTGTGAGATAATTGCAATAAATGGATGAAAAGGTTGCTAAAAGGACTACAGCTACGTTGTGTAGTTACATTACATCACATGTCATTTGTTAGACATTCAGTGCTGTGGACAATCCCCACAGGAGCACTTTGGGGTGAAGTGTCTCAGGGACACAACGACATGCTGACTGCAGTGGGACTCAAACTTGCTATCCCCTGATTCGAAGTCCAGCACACTACCCACTGAGCCACAGCCTCCCCTAGTTCCTTTCATTTTGCTTCTCCCTCTGCAAAGTGTATGCAAAGAGTATGCAGTCATGCGTAAAATGAGATCCACATTTGGTGTGAACACATTTGAAAACGCTGAAGAAAGTTGTAATCATGCTCAAATGTTCACAGTAAAGGTCTTAACACACAATTCATCCTGTGCGTGACTGTCTATGTCACATGTCACTGAAATGCATCCAAAAGTTGTTCGGACTTCAATTAAAATGAACCAAATATTGCCAAAGATGAAGTCAGGGGATCTGCATCGTCTGGGAAAACATGAATGCATGCAAAAGAAAATCAGATTTGTCGACATATTTCAGTTAGGTTAAAAGTGTTGGGCAAAGCAACATCACCATCTCTAGAGAAGTGCAGCTAATTTTGCTGAAAACAACAATCAACAAACCTGCTGGTGATAATAACCCTGTTTGGAAGGAGTGCAAAAAGGTAAAAGCACACGGTGTTTCAGTCAGAATGAGCTCCAACAGCTGAGATTAAAACGACAGACGGTGTATCCCAACTCATCTGCACTGGCATACATATGAAGCGAGGAATAAGGATTTGATAAAAGGCAGAAAGAACCAGCGTTAGTGTGGTCTGCAGAGGTCCTCATGTGTGGAATGAGACTGATAACACGGTCTTTAAAAAGTACTTAAAGGTAGTACATAAAACCAGTTTGAGTGCACTAGAATTTGAAAATACACAACCGGAGAAAATCTGCCACTTCCTTACAGAGCCCCTCCTCCAACACACACGAACGCGCACATGACCAATGAGGGCACGAGATGAACTTGTGCCCCGATGGAAGGCTGACAGGCAGGTAGGCCATCCAGTTATTTTAGCCGGGCCGGCTCAGATGATTGGTCGTGCTTTTTACAGTACTACGGCTTCCACAGATGATATTTTTTATGGATTTTTTGTCAAAGCACTTCAGATATTCATTGCTATCGGGATGTTAAGAGCATTCCATGGAATATAACAAAAAGTGTATCTCGAGCCGGTTTCTCAAACTTACCTACCCCACCTTTAAAGCAACACTTGTTAAGCACTTATGTCAGAGATTGAAAATGCTGAATGTGTGTGGACTTTCTTTCTCTGAAATGCATTGTGGGATATGTTTTTGAATTGTTTTACGTTTCAGAATAACACGTTAACTCTCTCTATTCTATATCTATTAATGATATATCATATTTGACTGTCTTGGCTCCATTCTGTCAATTGTACCTGTATTCTTACTTAATGGTGTATGCATGATGAATGTTCAGTACCTGTATTTGTATTTAAATATGAATGAAAGTATGCATGAGTTAGTTTTATTACCTGTGCATCGTCCCAGCGGGTTGCACTGCTGGCAGGCGGGGGGGCAGTGTGTGCACTCCCTGTCCCGCACAGTGTGTTCTGCAGGACACGCCCTCACACACTGATGCTTGTGCAGCAGCAGAGGCTCCTCACAGCTCAGGCAGTGTGTGGCGTTCTTCACACAGGACACACACCCCGACACACAGCTGCGACACACACCGCCTGCTGGGTAACCCCTGAGAGACACACACATATATAATCATTTAAAACATATAGTATATATATTATACTCTGATGCCTTATACTCTGTTCAATTGTAATTGTAGTCGTGTATGTGTGTCTTGTGTGGGGCCAAAGGAAGTGTAAAAGGGGGATTTGCAAATGGTTAAGGACTGTAGGGTTTAAGGGTTTAATGGTGGGGATGTTTAGATGATGCCTGGGCCTATTAACACGTGAATACACACACACACACACACACACACACACACACACACACACACACACACACACACACACACACACACACACACACACACACACACACACACACACACAAAATGGACATCAATTCAATGTTTTTTTCTCAAAATTCCTATTTAAAGACCCCAAAATGTATTAAAAGTTGTATTAAAATCCCTAAATTAGTGGTTTCTTTTTCCTTGTTTATGCTATACTGTTCATCTGATGTGGTTAACACCTTTTTGGTTCTCAAAGTTCGATCTGTGAGAACATTTAGCTGCAGCCTGTCTCCACTTCACATGGGAGTAAACATTAAAAAAAACCCTCTCTGTCCATTGTGCAGTTCAGAAATGCACTTTCCTTTAAATGTCTTACTGCTGGCTGCAAAATGCACTTAAATTAAGTGTCCTAAACACATGTATTACTTTGAAAATGTCCTATTAAAAGACCTTAACATGTATAAAATGTTGCATTCAATCTGGTAATAAACCGACTATGTTCCCTTGTTTGTCTCAAGCTGGACTGCATATTATTTTTACCATGTGAACAGAATGAAATATGCCTGAGTGTGTGTGCTGCTGGGGTAAACAACATGGTGACATTCTGCTCTGCTCTTTGCTTCAGTCTAAAGAGGACAGCTAATCATTCATCCGGATAATCTTGTAGTACTTAAGTGTTGCTTATAAAAGCTGATACAAGTAAAGTCTTCAAAGCCACAAAGTAAAATGGAGAGCTAATGGCGCTTCAAGGATCTCATGAGCAAGGACGTTTATTCTTTCAAACTCAAAGGGTCTCACGATTTCATTTCCTATAAACATGGAGTCGGGAACTCACTTGAAATCATGGCAAGAAAATACGTTCCTTGACATTTTACTTTGGGTCTTAAGATAAGATTGTGCCATAAACATCTGGCCTGATGTTCAAAGAATATATGATTTTGCCAAGTTTAAATCCCCACAGTATATTTAAACTAAGAATTATTCATTTCCAGCGAGAGATGGAGCAATCTATATATAAAAAGCATGTCAATTATTCAAATGTATATTGATAGGACTTAACGCTTTCACAATATTACATTGCATTACATCATTATTGGGTCAAAATAATGTAGGTTAATGAAATTAAAGAGGTCCATTTTCCATTTCCTGTAGTGTGTTATGTGGGTTTGTGTGCATGTAAATGGTCTTCAAAGGCTAAAATCGGCCTTATGTTACCAAATGTTGAACTTACTGTGATTAAGATCAAATGTGGATTGCGGGTGCAGCTCTTGAACAATGACACATATTATATATATTGTCTTATGAACATGGAATCATTTTTTAAAGGTCCCCTATTATACTGTCTTTCATCAATATATCACAGGTCTCAGATATATACAGAGCCTGTCTCTGATTGGCTGAAACACCAAACAGATCATTGCAGCATCCCATAATCCCCTCTGTTTCAGCCCTGTTTCCAAAGTGCTGATTCTCTGTCTGTTACTTACTCGATGAAAATAAGGAGCCCCTCCCCACGCCCCTCTGAGAGAGATTTGGTTACAAAGAACTCAATGGTGCTCTAGGAGGAGATTCAGGTGATAAGGTGGGGGGGGGGGGGGGTTACCTTGGTTGCTGATTGGCTAATGGTTACACAAGACAACACATCGTTATGACATCATAAAGTGTCCAAAATCTGATCAGCTCATTTTCAGACAGGTTTTTATAGAAATGGATCAGGACAAAAAGAGAGAGAATCTTTGTTCCTGAAACTTTCAGAGTCTCTTTCCACAGAGGGGACACATGTTGATGAAGAAGAGACATGAAGAAGAGGGGACACATGTTGATGTAGAAGAGACATGAAGAAGAGAGGACACATGTTGATGTAGAAGAGACATGAAGAAGAGGGGACACATGTTGATGTAGAAGAGACATGAAGAAGAGGGGACACATGTTGATGTAGAAGAGACATGAGGAAGAGGGGACACATGTTGATGTAGAAGAGACATGAAGAAGAGGGGACACATGTTGATGTAGAAGAGACATGAAGAAGAGGGGACACATGTTGATGTAGAAGAGACATGAGGAAGAGGGGGACACATGTTGATGTAGAAGAGACATGAAGAAGAGGGGACACATGTTGATGTAGAAGAGACATGAGGAAGAGGGGACACATGTTGATGTAGAAGAGACATGAAGAAGAGGGGACACATGTTGATGTAGAAGAGACATGAGGAAGAGGGGACACATGTTGATGTAGAAGAGACATGAGGAAGTGGATTTTGCATAATAGGTGACCTTTAAGATAAACATCATAGTGCTCTGACCTGACACACCGCTTCACACAGCCTCCGTCCTGCAGGAAGCGGCTGCTCTGACAGCGTTTGCAGATCAGAGCGTCTTCACACTGCACACAGCCGGGGGGGCACGCCTCACACACTCCGCTCACGCGATTGGAAAAGAAACCCCCCGGACACTTTGACACACATGTTTGCTGAGCGGTCAGAAACCGCCCTGGGACGAGGAGCAAGAGGAGTAAACATCATCAGTGAAACGCTAAATAACTGCACAGGCTGTGGAGTAAACACGGAAATATGAAATGCTGCTGCAGGTTTGAAGGCGTATAAACATATGTTGGGAAAATAGTGAATGTAATCTTCCAATATCAGAGTCCACATGATAACAAAGGTATCCCAACTGTAGCTGTGAACATGACAGGATGTATGATTACCTAGAAGAGCATCAGGACTGTTTGAGGCATATGATAGCTATGTGATTAACATGATGATTCAGCCTCTATGGAGATAGACATATGACAAGCATGATCATTTCTGACGTGGAGCTAATCTGAAGTAAACATTGAATAGATTGAAGCTCAAGCCGGGGACCAGGGATTATTAACATTTTTTAAGTATTCAGAAAAAGACAGAATTTTGAGAAAAAATTAGGAATTTTTTGATTTTTAGAAAAAGTCGGAATATTTAGAGAAATGTCTGTCTTTCTGATTTTGAAAGAAAGTCAGAATTTTGAGAGAAAGTCAGAATTTTGAGAGAAAGTCAGAATTTTGAGTAAAGAATCAGGAATTTGAGAACAAATACAGAATTTTGAGAAAAAATACAGAATTTTGAGAAAAAATACAGAATTTTGAGAAAAAGTCAGAATTTTGAGAGAAAACAAAAAGAAAGATGTATGATTACCTACAAGAACCGGTATTCCTCCATCTCGTGACTGTGTAACTCCCTCTCTTGTATATAAGTGATGACTACTTGATGACTACTTCCTTTCTTGCAAGGATAATAAATACATGGATCCTGATATTGAAGCTCAAGCCGGTGACGAGTGATATTTTCCTGACAGAAACACAGACCCTTCTCCTCTAATGTCCTCCTTCTCTCCTCCTTCTCTCCTCAGGTGAAAGGAGCAGCATTTGAAAGATAGATACATTCAATTGAATACTGCTTTCTATTCCTCCATCTTGTGACTGTGTAACTCCCTCTCTTGGATATCAGCATGTGAAGGACACTGTTCAGGAACTAGTTGATGCTCTGTATGTGATGACTACTTCCATTCTGGAGAGGATCATAGATACATGGATCCTGAGATTGAAGCTCAAGCCGGTGATGAGTGATATTTTTCTAACAACATGTTATAATCTACCTTTTGCACATGTGGTACAGCGGGTCTTCTCCTCTCCGGAACAGGACTCACAGGAGGGGTGGCAGTCCTCACACGCTCCGTCATCTGGAGAGGAGACATCACAGAGATCATGATGAAGACACACAGGTAAATCTAGCCCTTATCCGGGTCCGTTAAAGAACACAAATATCTCACTTTCTGACAGTCATTGCACTCAGATTGAGAAAATCCGTTTTATTAGCAACTAATATTCGCATCTGTGTTTCTTGTCAACTCATTTCCATCACCTAGTTTCCATCTACATTAGCATCACTTCTGTCACATGCTTTTATCACATGGCAATACTTATTATTTTATAATTGTTATGCTATGACTTTTGTATTTTGTTTTTGTCTTTGCTAAGGAGCAGTTTCATCCCACAGGCCATAAGACTGTTAGACACCTGAACCTTTGAAAGAGCATCCATAACAATCATCTGTTTGCAACTCATATATATCAATATTCCAATTACTTGTATATAGACTATTCTGCACTATTTCTATTATATTCTATTTGTATTTTCTTGCACTCTGTGTTATTGTGTTGCTCTGTTGGAGGAGCCTGTGACCTCAGATTTTCATTGTCATAACTACACTCAACCGGATGATCTCCACATGTCTACCCTACTTTTATAATGTTTGAATCATAAATCTAAAGTCCAGAAGCAAAATGCTAACGTGATGCTATAAAGGAACTACAGCCGAGTCCAGCAGCACGACTTCAACGTCACGCCAACTTCAGATCCATATTCAAACACACAGATTCTAAATGGTACGAGTTGAAGCGTTTGTTTGAACAGTCTGCAGGAGGCAGGTACTTGCTTTCAAGCAGAACAGGGCAAACTAACTTAGAGCAGTGTTTACGTGTTCGGCGTAATGACGTACAACGACCTCAACTTCTGTAGTCCTATTCAGCCACTTGGTAACAACCATCGTTTTTCAGACACGTCAACTCTTCAGAAATCACCAGAGGGGTCACTGCTGATGGATTTAATGTCGTAGAACAAAACGTGATCCGTCTCTTCAATGTGTCTCAACCACAGACCTTATTTCAGATATTTTCCAAAATCCTATGGAGAGATCCCATTGGCTCTGAGACGAGGGAACAGGAAGTGCTAAAATGCTGACTCACTTCTGGGTTTTAGGACTCGTCACTGCACCATTCTGTTGTCTTCCAACAACAGCATTTAGGAGAAAAATACACTAAGATGAGAACTCTTAATAACAGAACAAGCCTTGACCTTGTTGCACCCTGTGATATTTCTAACTGTGTGGAGGTTTGAGGCTTTGCTGTTGCTGAGATTAAAAGTTTAAAATAAACTTCACTTCTGTGTCTTCATCTCCAACCTCTCTATTAACCTCTGCACTCTCCTCAGAGTTACTCGAGTTCCTATAATTAAGATGTCCTGCCTCGCTAATTACCGCGTGTTGTTTAAAGGTCTGTCCCACTAATTCTACGGGGGAACTAAATGTTCAGAAAATACAATTAATTATTCTCAGAACTTGTGTCTGTTTGAAGACTTAAGATGGCATGGGGTTCAGGGATGGCGGCACACAGACCAATTACCCTCCAAGATGTACTTTGTGCCCCAGTGAAAGAACCCAAATCCCTGCCTCATTATGAGCAGACGGTTGGATTAGAGCAGCGGTTCCCGACCTGTGGGCCGCCAAATCATTTGCAAAACATTATGATTTGTGTGGAAACATTTCATTATTAAGATTCTTTATTTATTTTAACCTCTTTTCCTTTTTCTTTCTCAATCCTCTTTAGTCATTACAGTCCTTGACAGCGGCCTGTACTACTGGATTAACAACGTGTCACATGTTCTGAATTGACCAATCAGAATCGAGTATTCAACTAAACCTCCGTATTCTTACTAAATACTGTTAATATGTACATTAATTATGTTAGTGTACAGTTTTAGTATTATGCTGCTGTGTTTATTGTATTTTTGGCACAACAATTTCCTATCTTATCTTATCTTATGCTTGAATGTGGGTCGCGAAAAAAATGTAGATTCTTAAGTGGGCCCTGAGTTGAAAAAGTTTGGACACCCCTGGGTTAGAGGAAGACGTCAGTGTGAGTCTCACCGCTGCGGAAGGTCTTAGCGGGGCAGAGCTCGTGGTCGGACACACACTCTCCGTCTTCCAGAAGCTTCCCGTCTTCACAGGACAGACAGTCGTTTTCCTCCGGACCGACACAAGACCCACAGGCTGGGTCACACTCCTCACAGTCATTGGTGTCCTCGTCTCCGTAGGAACCATCGGGACACTCGGGGACACAAATACCCTCTGGGAGAAGAAGGTGATAAAATGCCACAACATTTATCTGATTGGTCTAAACTTCGACTACTGTATAATCTAAGAATTCTGACTTTTTTAAAAACTTTTTCTCCATTTTCCAAACTTTTTTATCAGAATTCTGATTCTTTAATTAGGAATTCTGACTTTAAAAAAAAAAAAGAATTGGAAAAGTTCAGAAGAAAAAAGTTAGAAATGTGCGAAAAAGTGAAAAATGTTGGTATTCTGACTTATTCTTAGAATTTTGTCCCAGAATTCAGACTTTTTCTTCAGATAAAAAAAGAACGTTTTTCTCAGAAATCTAGATTTTCTCTCAAAAGTCAGATTTCGAAGAAAGAATGAGAAAAAGTAAGAATTCAGAATAAAAAATTAAAAAAAAATCTTAGACTTTAAATATTGACTTTTTCTGAGAATTCTGAAGAAAAATAAAGAAATCTAGTCGGAATTCAGATTTAAAAAAAATATTTTCTCAGATTTCTAACTTTCTTTCTCAGAATTCTGACTTTTTCTTTAAAATTCTGAATTTTTCTTCTGAATTTGGACTTTAATCTCAGAATACAGAGAAAAAGTGGAAAGTCAGAATTCAAATGTATTCAATTTTGTTTTTAGAATTTAGACTTTTTTTTCTCAAAATGTCATTATCCTCTGCCGTAAAATCTGGTACTCACAAACATGTTTTGATAATTTTACTCTAATACTTTAAGTACACTTTACGGATAACACTTGTGCACTTTTACTTAAATTACAACTCAGGACTTTTAATTGTAATGTAGTACGGTGATAATACTCTTACTGAAGGATCAGAGTACGTTTTCCATCACTAACAATATAACACAACATTTTGACATTTTCAAACCAAGCTTTTTATATATCACTTTTTTGTCACGGCTGTGTATTTGTACCTGATAAGAAGAGGTCGGTCTCACACCAGTAGCACTCGTGTTCGTCACAGCTCACACAGTTCTCCTCACACAGCACGCAGCTCATCTCCGCCTCCACGCTGTACGTCTTCGCCGGGCAGTTTCTGTAGCAGCCATCCTGAAAACTGATAACAGAAACATCTGTCTGTACCTGCGCTACACACACACACACACACACACACACACACACACACACACACACACACACACACACACACACACACACACACACACACACACACACACACACACACACACACACACACACACACACACACCACACACACACACACACACACACACACACACACACACACACACACACACACACACACACACACACACACACACACACACACACACACACACACACACACACACACACACACACACACACACACACACACACACACACAAATCCACTCGATGTCACGGCAAAAAAAGGGGTTTTCATTCTAGTTCTCTCCAGTGCAGTGAAAGGCAGAGAGGCACACAGCCTTACTTGTAAAAGCCCTCAGTGCAGGACAGGCAATGTTTGGGGTTATCTGTTGAAAGCAGACACAAAAACACTCTCCATTTAAACAAAAAACTCTGAAGAGAAACCGGGGAACATGGTCGGCCGCTCAGGGAGGAAGAGAGCTCGGTCTAATTCATATAGGGAACACTTTATTAGGACTTACAGAGGACACACTTGTTGCAGCCCTCCTCACAGGACATGCAGTCGTCGTAGTCTGGATCCTCCACCTCCCCTGAGAATGAAAAAAATGCGTAAAAAATGTATATCAAGGTTAGTAAGTACAAATACAAATAAATACAAGTATTTTAAATATAAAATAATAAATAATGTACACAAACCTAAGAAGTTAAATTAAGTGGGCAATACAAAATCAAATGAAAATATTTTTACAATCATCAAAGTAAATGTAAGAATGTGAAATAAAACATAAAATAAATATATTTATATAAAAGTTAAAAGTGTCAACTAAAAAATATATAAAATGATTATATGGAAAAAAATTAAAAAGTTAGAATGTGCAAAAAAAAACATAAAATCAAATCAATACAAAATGTTTATAGAATATATACAAGTGCAATCTATCAGTAGCATTGGAGCACAAACTCATGAACAAACGACTTGTGTACCTTCCCCACACTCCAGCTTGCTGCAGGCTCCATCAGAGACGTAGTAGGAGGTGTCGCAGTGGAGGCAGCGGGTGGAGCTGCTGCAGAGCAGACAGTGAGTGGAGCACGACTCACAGCTGATCTCTGAGTGGAAGAAGGCCTCCGGACACGCGTCCACACACACACCTCCATACAGGTACCGCTGCACGCTGAACTTATCTGCAGGATAACAGCAGGTACGTGTGTGAAGATTTAAAGGTCACCTATTATACAAAATCCACTTTGTCCTGTCTTTTCTACATCAACATGTGTCCCCTCTTCTTCATGTCTCTTCTTCATCAACATGTGTCCCCTCTTCTTCATGTCTCTTCTACATCAACATGTGTCCCCTCTTCTTCATGTCTCTTCTACATCAACATGTGTCCCCTCTTCTTCATGTCTCTTCTACATCAACATGTGTCCCCTCTTCTTCATGTCTCTTCTACATCAACATGTGTCCCCTCTTCTTCATGTCTCTTCTACATCAACATGTGTCCCCTCTTCTTCATGTCTCTTCTACATCAACATGTGTCCCCTCTTCTTCATGTCTCTTCTTCATCAACATGTGTCCCCTCTTCTTCATGTCTCTTCTACATCAACATGTGTCCCCTCTTCTTCATGTCTCTTCTACATCAACATGTGTCCCCTCTTCTTCATGTCTCTTCTACATCAACATATGTCCCCTCTTCTTCATGTCTCTTCTTCATCAACATGTGTCCCCTCTTCCTCATGTCTCTTCTACATCAACATGTGTCCCCTCTTCTTCATGTCTCTTCTTCATCAACATGTGTCCCCTCTGTGTAAAGAGACTCTGAAAGTTTCAGGAACAAAGATTCTCTCTCTTTTTGTCCTGATCCATTTCTATAAAAACCTGTCTGAAAATGAGCTGATCAGATTTTGGCCACTTGATGTCATAACGATGTTTTGTCTTGTGTAACCATTAGCCAATCAGCAACCAAGGTAACCCCCCCCCCCCCCCCCTTATCACCTGAATCTCCTCCTAGAGCACCATTGAGTTCTTTGTAACCAAATCTCTCTCAGAGGGGCGTGGGGAGGGGCTCCTTATTTTCATCTAAAGTAACAGACAGAGAATCAGCACTTTGGAAACAGGGCTGAAACAGAGGGGATTATGGGTAATGCTGCAATGATCTGTTTGCTGTTTCAGCCAATCAGAGACAGGCTCTGTATATATCTGAGATCTGTGATATATTGATGAGAAACAGTACAATAGGGGACCTTTAAAGGTAATTTAAAGAGTTTTTTACACACGTTGCATTTGGATTTTGGTGTCAAGTTTGTAAAATACCTGGATTTATTAAGAAATATTTATATCTATTAAAAATAAATATGCCCTATTCTAGTTTTGGGGTTGTCCCTCTCCTGTTGTGTGATATATATGTTTTTTTGCGTGTTTTTGAGTAACTTACTTATTTAAAATATAGTTAAATTGAAAAACAGACCTCATAGTGGACATCTTGGCTCGGCGATATTGATAATCCTTAATATAATGTGATTACTGAATTAACACGACCTGTTTCCCATGTTAGCAGCAGATAAACATGATCAAGTGGTCAATTGGATCACACACACACACACACACACACACACACACACACACACACACACACACACACACACACACACACACACACACACACACACACACACACACACACACACACACACACCACACACACACACACACACCAACACACACACACACACACACACACAAACAGTCCTCACCAGTGTCACAGGAGGTGCAGTTTTGTGGCCCCGCCTCCACACAGGTGGAGCAGGTGTGGTCACACAGGTGACACTGACCCCCAGACCGGTACTTTCCCTTTGCACACTGCACCACACAGTGGCCCTCTTCCAGAGCCCTGCAGCACACATCAACAAAAACCATGAAGAGACATTTCAGCTGCAACAACAGAAAATAAATCAGCGGAAAACAGATGAATCATGTCTCTGGAGATGAACTCATTTACATCCCAGCATGTGACATATGGAGAGACACTCAGATAAAAATCAGTGTGTTGACACAGTGGGAAGAGTGTGTGTGTGTGTGTGTGTGTGTGTGTGTGTGTGTGTGTGTGTGTGTGTGTGTGTGTGTGTATCTGATCTCCAGAACAAATGTATTTCAAATAAATATCCTAAAAGTTTCCCCAACACATAATTTTTGATAATAAGTTGAGTTTCCTTTCTGTAGTATTTTCTTGGACGTTTTGTTTAAAATGAGAAAAGAGTCTTTAATCCCACACAGAATTCCTTTAACAACTCCTTACTTTAACTGTAAGCGCACCAACGCTTCTGTAAATTATGAATATCTGCAACTGTACAGTATTTCCTGCTCAGAGGAATGGCGTGCTCTATTAATTCCCCCCCTGAACGCACCGTGCAGCGGAGCAGCTGATGCAGTCGTCTGTCCGCGGCCCCGTGCATTTCAGACACGTTGCATCACACGCAGCGCACATCCCGTCTGCGTCCAGAAACTCTCCTGGAACACAGAGAGGCAAGAGACTCACACGTTAACAACCATCTGAGGCGCGCATACCGTAAAGATACATACTGTAAAGATACACACTGTACAAGATATATACTGTACCATAAATATATACATGCTAATAAACACAATGGGCTTTTGGCTGAAATATATCGTAATAATAATAATATCAATAACAAAAGTAGTTTGTAATAATACAAATATAAATTATAATAATTGCAAAAAATAATTATATAATTTTGAGTATAATAAAATAAATAATACAAAATGTTTACTAATTATAATAACAATAATAATTGTAATAACTAATAGTTAAAATAATAATAGTACAAATAAAAGTAATAAAATAATAATAATCAAAAAATAATATTGATAATAAAATAAATAATAGTTAATACATTAATAATACAAATAATAATAACACCATGTTTTTACAGCACCTCTCATATCACTAATTCAGCAGAAACTGCTTTAAAATAACGCCATTAACACCAAGGTATAATGCCATAATTAACTTAAAGGGGACCTATCACGCAAAATGCACCTTTTGATGTCTTTTATACATAAATACGTGTCCCCGGTGTGTCTGGGAACTCACGCAGCGTCAGAAAATAAAACCCTCTCTCTTTTCCTCCGTACCCAAATCTCTAAAAACGGGGGAACAACGGAGCTGATCCAGATTTGCGTCCAATATGACGTAATATCTGAAATGTGGACCCACGGCCCTATCAGAAACGTTGCTATCAGAAACAATGCCCGACTGTTTTGGACGTAATATGGTCGGTGTTTACATTAGCATCGCTAACACTCAGAGCTAACCTGTACTGGAGAGCATGTGTGTGAAGAAGCAGGAAATCAAAAGGAACTCACCTTGTGGTATAACCGGCAAGAGAGAAAGCCTTTGAGCTCCATACTGTTTCAGAAACAATCCTTGATAATCCATGATATGGCGTTTCATCACGGCAGTATTTAGTTTAGACAGTAGCTGCCGGGTCCCACATGAGCTCAGACCCCTACTTTTTTATTTGTATCAATTCTTTTTTTTTTTAAAGCTTTATACCAAAATCAGCATTTTAGAAACAGGAAGTGAAATAGAGGGATATGAGGCATGGCTAGAATGGGTGATCTGTTTTGTATTTTGAGCAAAACACTTCATAGACATGTTTTTTATATATCTGAGACCTATGCTATTGCCTACAAATAGCATGATAGGTGACCTTTAAAATATGACGTAAAATAAAACTTGAAACTTGATATAAGAACCCAAATTATAAAACATAGAATGCATAAAATGGAGATAAAAACCACACTAAATAATGATAATTCAGTGCCAATACTGAACAAAGCATCACCAAGATTCATCCATTCTCCTCTCTATGTTCTTCTCTCTTCTCTCTTGGTAGAGATTTGTACGTTTTAGGACTAAAATGTAGTAAAAAGCAATTTGCCTGAAGTTTATTCTACCAATCCTGTAACAGCAGGTCTCCGTGTCTGTAAATAAACACGACAGAACCTGTTATCCCCAAAATATGACCCAGACGGGGGATTGTGAATATATAATTGTAAACTCAAACATCAGCAGCTGTGTTTGTGATGTTCTGCTCTATATTTATCTAGCAGCAGAGAGCCAGAGGAACAAAGATGGCCGACCGTCGGTGCAGGCGGTGTTCAGCACACAGGCTCCGTGCTGCAGGCGGTGACCGCTGGAACAGCTGCTGCATTCCCCCCCGCTCGGCCCTGAACAGGTGAGACAGCTGGCGTCACACCTGAGGACGAGAGAGAGAGACACTGAACACATGCACACACACACACACACTGAAAAGCAAATAATTACAGAGGACATAATCTGCTCCGTTTAATTTTTATATTTAGTGCCTCTCCTGTGACATGTCTCCATGCTTTAATGTTCAAAAAGCTCTTTATTTTTCTCACCCTCTGTCTGAAACCAGAGCCCAGTCTGCTCTGATTGGTTAGCTGGCCGGCTCTGTTGTGATTGGTCAACCACTTAGATATGTCCCACCCCTAAGCCTATCACGTACAATGTGTTTGGAGCGCTAGCCAATAGGAGCGCACATGTTACATACTGATGTCACTATGTTCAGGAACGTTGGGATTTTAGCCCCTGCAGACCATTTACATGCACTAAAACCTGTATAACACACTACAGGAGAGGTGAACCCATTATAGGGCCACTGCTTAAATAACTCTATTACAAGTAAAAGTCCCTTTACTTAAGTACACAAGTATTATCAGCTAACACACACGCACACGCACACGCACACACACACACACACACACACACACACACACACACACACACACACACACACACACACCTGTCATCAGCAGATAAACACTCCTCCCACACCTGAACACACACCAGTGCTCACCTCCTACACACTCTGTTCTCAGCAGCCACCTCTGCGTAGAATCCGTCGCTGCAGGAGGACACACACCTCCACTCCTCCATCAGGTGACCGTCTGCACAGCTGGAGCACAGCGCTACACCTGCACCTGATGGGGCACGGTGCATTAAAGAAGGTTTTTTTAAATAGAAACAAGTCACAGGAGAGAACTGCAAGAAAACATGTGATGTGTTCTGATGTAGGGCTGGACGATGTCTTACTATACCTCGATATGGGTCATTTAATATCTTGATAACAATATAGAATCACAATATATAATGTTTTCTAGTGATAAGATAGAATAAATAGTCTTTATACATTCCCACAATTTTTGTTTATTCCTGTGGGAATTTTACATTCAAATAAATACATACAAATTAAACATTTAATAGGTACAATTAAGTATATAAATGTATATATTTCCAGCTGAACATTGATTATATTTTCATGCATTGCACACAGAGCATACAAGGCAATATTTGTTATTAAAAATACCCATTAAAAGAGGGAAGCTTTAGTCCAGTTTGTCAACTTTTTCAAATGATGCCACCTTTAAAGAGGTGACCTTTGACCTCACCTGCACAGGTAGCGCAGGCCTCATCACAGGCTCTGCATGTTCCCTCCTGCTCGTCGTGGAAAAATCCCACAGAGCAGCTCTGCTGGCAGCGGTTCCCCTGCAGACTGCAGAGCATGTGTCACACACACACACACACACACACACACACACACACACACACACACACACACACACACACACACACACACACACACACACACACACACACACACACACACACACACACACACACACACACACACACACACACACACACACACACACACACACACACTAATCATGAGACACCGTGAAGATGACTCAGTGCCTCCAGCCCACAGCCCACCACCCAGCAGTACTTGATGAACTGAGTCAGTGAACACAGCATCCCGGAAACGTCTAACTCTACTGTAGTTCCGTCTAATCCAAAAATGTATGTATCCACATGTAGCAATGAGCTTGACTCCAACAAAAATACGTCTCAGGTAAGTTTGGCTGACTCAAACAAAAGGTATCAGTACAAACACATATTTTCAAAGGTCAAAAATGTATATTGCTCCGTGATTCTTTTCTCCTTCTAATTACCAGCAGCTGCGGTCGGCGATGACGTCAATTTTACAACGGCTGGTTTAAATAAATGATATAATAATACTAATAACAAAGAATTACAATGTTCAAATATATCTATACGTATCCATACATAATATATAAAATTATACATTTTAACATATGCCTACATTTACAAAATGGCGATTGATTTGGGATGTTTTCCCGTGGCACGATGAGGTGATGGGACTTCTGGTCTTTTGGATAATACTGGGAAACACAGAGAGGAGGCTGAACTGATGTCGACTGATACTAGGCCGACCTGGAAGCTAGCACCCTTGAAATTAAGATGGACGAGTTTTGGGATTTTTGGGGATTTCTTTTGAATTTTTGGGAATTCTTTTGAATTTTTGGGAATTCTTGGAAATATTTTAGAATTTTTTGGAATTTCTTGGAATTTTTGGGAATTTTTCTTTTTGAGCTTTGTGTGTAAAGAGGAGGAAAGCACAGTAATTTGAATGGACAAAAAAAACTGTTGCTTTTTCTAATTGTTATGATGCTGCAGAACGTGTGTGTGTGTGTGTGTGTGTGTGTGAGAGAGTGTGAGTATGAGTATGAGTATGAGTATGAGTGTGAGTGTGAGTGTGAGTGTGAGTGTGAGTGTGAGTGTGAGTGTGAGTGTGAGTGTGTGTGTGTGTGTGTGTGTGTATGTGTTTACGGAACATTTCTCTCCGCTCACCTGGTGTCTGGTTTGCACTCGGTGCAGACCCTGGAGGACGTGCACTTCAGACAGCTCTCACTGCACTCCCTGCACACGTTTGCATCTGTGGGGAAATTAAACAACACGCACATCAGAGCCATTTCATCAATCTCCCTCACACACCCCTCAACTGCACTCACATCAACTGACTATTCATTATCCGGCTCAGATGCAGCTGGTTACACACCAACCATGGACCCTCACAGGTGGAGGAGGCTCTTTCTGTATTGTTCAAGTGTAACTTCTGTATTTTTCAACACATTTTCCAATGATATTGTGTCTTAGTGACTAATGGGGTCAACACTTTTTTAATTTGTCATGTTTAGAGAATTAAGGAAATCTGCAGTCGCTAAAAGGGTTGCATTGCCCAAAATATTCCCTTTAATATGTAATAAGGAGGCCTTCATATATTTATATGAGAGCCTGAAAACTGCATTTTATTGACATTTTTCTTTTTGAAACCTTATTGAAATCGCAAAATGGACCAGTGCAATATTCAAATAGCAGGAAACACATTATTTGTTTAAAGGTTTGTATTTAGGAGGTGCAGAGATATACAGGCCAACAAATGATATTCTATAGACTTCAAAAAACACATTTGTTTGGTACAAATCTTCATGACTGCACTCACATCACATGACTATTCATTATCCGGCTCAGATGCAGCTGGTTACACACCAACCATAGACCCTCACAGGTGGAGGAGGCTCTTTCTGTATTGTTCAAGTGTAACTTCTGTATTTTTCAACACATTGTCCAATGATATTGTGTCTTAGTGACTAATGGGGTCAACACTTTTACATTTGTCAAGTTTAGAGCATGAATGAAGTCTGCAGGCGCTAAAAGGGTTGCTTTGTTATCCTACCTTGCAATCCCGTACCATCATAAACGTCCATTAAAATGTCTTGTTGTGATCATAAGTAATAGCAGCATTAGAGAGAGGACCCTACAGAGGAATAAGCTTTTTTATTTGCCCATCATATGATCTAGTTTATTTGTTATTGTCTCTATCCAATAGTTATTGTTCTGATATCTACAGAAACACCACATCCACATTGTTGGAATGGGATGAATACGCTTTGCTTTCTGAACAACACAACACAACACACACGTTCTGAATCTCTCTCCTGTTTCCACCTTTGTCTTACGGAAAGAAGTCTCCTCTTCTGAGATTTCAAATCAAGTTTCTTGGCTGCACTTTTCTTTAAAACTTGAACAATTTCAAACTCTTGTCCCATTACTCACTTAGACACAATATCATGGGAACACAGGGTCCAGGTCAAAACACAGAGAAGTTTACCTTTGATGAGTCAGTAGACAAGTAGGCAAATAATGTGATAATTGTTTAAGCGTTTCAGTCATATTTCATGCAAAATTGGAAATTCAGAAACTTTGCACGACTTTTTTAGACACACAAAAACAGACCGGATTCATGCGGGAAATTCCTTATTAGTTACTAAGACACAAAATCATGCAATACTTTAAAGGGGACCTATCATGCAAAATGCACTTTTTGATGTCTTCTATACATCAATATGTGTCCCCGGTGTGTCGGGGAACTCACGCAGCGTCAGAAAATAAACCCCTCTCTCTTTTCCTCCGTACCCAAATCTCTAAAAACGGGGGAACAACGGAGCTGATCCAGATTTGTGTCCGATATGACGTAATATCTGAAATGTGGACCCACAGCCCTATCAGAGACGTTGCTATCAGAAACAATGCCAGACTGTTTTGGACGTAATATGGTCGGTGTTTACATTAGCATCGCTAACACTCAGAGCTAACCTGTACTGGAGAGCATGTGTGTGAAGAAGCAGGAAATAAAAAGGAACTCACCTTGTGGTATAACCGGCAAGAGAGAAAGCCTTTGAGCTCCATACTGTTTCAGAAACAATCCTTGATAATCCATGATATGGCGTTTCATCACGGCAGTATTTAGTTTAGACGGTAGCTGCCGGGTCCCGCATGAGCTCAGACCCCTCCTTTTTTTTTAAAGCTTTATACCCCAAATCAGCACTTTTGAAACAGGAAGTGAAATAGAGGGATATGAGGCATGGCTAGAATGGGTGATCTGTTTGGTATTTTGAGCAAAACACTTCATAGACATGTTTTTTATATATTTGTATATATCTGAGACCTATGCTATTGCCTAAAAGTAGCATGATAGGTGACCTTTAAGATACCAAAGTTACCCTTTAAGTTTAACTACCAAACATGTGATAGAAACTCACCTCTTTGCACTGGCTTTTAATACTAGTTGATCATAACATTTTTACATTTGTATGTGTTTTTATGTTGTAATCATGTTTTTAATTATTGTGTTATTTTATCTCCTGAATGTTGTAAGTCTCTTGTTGTGCAGCACTTTGGTCAACTGAGGTTGTTTTAAATGTGCTATATATATATAAATAACACCACATGTTTGAGGTCAGATATCCTACCGTGGTCCAGGTAGTATTTCTCTCCACAGGAGGCGCTGCAGGTGTTGGTTTCCTCCGTCAGGTGATGTTTGGGTAAACAGGAAGTGCACTGATCACTGCGACTTCCTGTGCAGCTCTCGCAGGACGAGAAGCATCTCTTACAGCGCCGCCGGTCGCCCCAGAACCCCCGCGGACACTCGGACACACACATCCTGTCGGACACACACACACACACACACAGAGAGAGGTGAGACTCTTTACATGAGTGGGAGTGAGGTTCCTTTTTTAACCATCATAATGTGAAATCATGGCCATTTCTTGAGTTCAAAATCTTGTATTAAAGCTGATGATTGTATATTTACTGCTTATTTTACTACTAAAAGTGCTGCTAATCTACTACAACTTGTGATATTAATAGTACTGCTAATGTTGCAGATACTACTGGTAATGGTACTACCAAAAGTGCTGCAAATTCTACTACAACTACGGATAATAATACTTCTATTGATGCTGATAATTGTATTAATATTGCTAATTTTACTACCTAATCTACTACAACTTGTGATATTAATAGTACTACTAATGTTGCAGATACTACTGGTAATTGTACTACTAAAAGTGCTGCTAATCTACTACAACCACTGCTGCTGATACGATAACTATCACTGCTAATTGTACTGCTGATAAAACTTTTGCAAATTCTACTTCAACATTTTTGCTAAATCAACTTCAACCAGTTCAAAATCTTGCAAAATATACAAAAAGATGGACTTTATAACAGATACTTTTCATTTTGCTGCAATAAATGTTTTTTTTTAAACTATAGATTGATGTGTTCATGGTTTCTCTGTCTATCTATCTAAGAAAAGCAGGAAATCTCTATATTGTTTAGGCTGAAAACAGCATTTCATGATGTTTTGTATTAAAATGACCATAGCTAATTCAAAAAAGGAGGAGGACTAGTTGAAAAGTTGACTAATCGTTGCCGCTCTGAACACTTCGATCACATACTATACTAAGGCTGCACAATAAGTCCATTTCATCCAAATCGCAATACAGTATGAACTAGTGCAATAGTTAAAGCCCAATGTTTGTTAAAGGCTAGATATGTGATCAAATATCATAATAAAGAATTGTGGAGCTGCAGAAACATTCAGGCCTACAAATCATAGTCTACAGACTTAATGGAATATATTTGTTTGATAAGTGTAAACTTCTTCCCACCCCTTTAAGGATGTGTAATTCAAGGGCCCATGTCATGCTTTTCTGGTTCTTACCCGTCCCCTTGTGTGTTATGAAGGTTGTTCTGCATGTAAACGGTCTGCAGAGTCACAAACCCTCAAAGTACACCCTGTAGCGAGTAAAACTCTAACACAGAGAAGACCTGTCTATGCTGCCCCAGAATGCCTCGTTGGAGACTTCTCTTTTTCCATTGTTTACTTCCTGGGTTCTGTGAACACCCAGATCAACAACAAATGACCGGATTGGCCCAAATGGACCAATCCGTGGAGCACCTCACACACCTGGATCCCTTGGCTAACTAACAGGGAGTCCCAATTGACTTGCATAGAGCTCCCTGAGCGCTGGTAATAGACGAGTTGGGATGGTGGAGAAATGCTCTCCGCAGACCCATTCTCACAGCGTTTATAAACCTTTTTCTTACTCAATATCAAGCCACACTTATTGTTTTTACTTCGGCTGTGAGTGTGTGTGTGTGCTCAGGATGAGTTTCGCGCTGTCCCGCTGTATCGCCGACCCGGAAACCTGTCCGCTCCTCGCTGGCGAGCAGCAACGAGCCTCGCAACGCCCCGACCAATCAGAGCACACTTGGTTCACAGGGAGGGGGGGTGGCAGGAGCTCCAACAAGCCGTTTAGGACAGAGAGTGAATACACATACTATACAGAGATGCTGTATGAGAAACCAATGTGAGTTTGGAAAATTGCACAATATAAATATATTTTAGTAGACCTCAACAATGGAAATATGATCAGTAGAAATGGCCATGACATGGGACCTTTAAGTCGATTATTTGTTTATATATAATTTAGAATCAGTAACATTTTGTATTGTATAATAATTCTCATGTTAACTATTTGTATTATTGTTTTACACATTCAAAATAAATCTAATCAAATCAAATCAAAGACCCAGTAAAATATTATTTCAATGATTTTGAGATTTGACAAATTAACAATTCCTCCAACATCATGAATCATAATTGCAATAATATATTTTACACGTGTATTTTTCTATGAGCTTGTTTTATTTAATTATTTTTGGCTTTTTCATGTTTTTAAATGCCATTTTATAATGTGATTCCACTGCATTTTCTTTGCACATTGCATTCTGGGTGTTCGCTCTGCTCTCCCTCTCTGAATCCGGCTGACCTTGTGCTGTTCTTGAACTTGAGGAAGAAGTGTGAACATGTGACACACTGCTGCGGGCCGGGCCCCTCACAACCATCAGCGTTGCATTCTGGGTCGCAAGGTCCTGGAAGGGAAAACAAACATAACGTCACCACGGAGGAAACAACACACACTGCTGACGGAGCAAAAAACTCCACCAGTGAATATCAGAGAGGAAACTCAGTGGACATTTTTTTTAAACGTACACATCTTTTTAGATTAGCAACACCCCTCTTTTAATTGGTCTTTCAATCGTTATAATTTATTTGTAGACAGTTGTATTTGTTTATTTATTCTATAGGTTTTCATTTATATATATTTTACAGCTTCATTAGCGACGTCCCTTTTTTATTCTCATTATTTATTTATTTATTATCAGTATTTGTATTATTGTATTTATTTATTTTGCCTTTACTTTTATAATTTTGTATTTTATTGCATTTTCTTATTCTTATCATACCCTTTACCTCCGTGTGTCCCACTGTAATCCTGGATTCCCCCTATATCAAAAAAGGTTCATCTTAATCTCTTAATATATTGTTGCTGTGCTGCATGTGTTTGACCTGAAGTGAAGTTCTTGTTTTTAGTTTTAACCGTGACGTGTGCCATGTTGGTTAAAGCACTTTGAGCTGCACCTGGTTCAAGGTTCAAGGTTCAAGGTTCTTTATTGTCAAACTAACATAGCTACAGAGTAATTATGTCGTTGAAAATCTCTTATGTCACAGGCTTCTCCAACAATGCAACATAATAACAATACAGATAGCAAGAGCCATACAAAAAGAAAAATAGTTATAAAATAAAGTGATGATGTGGAATAGTGCAGTACGAGTCTATATACAAGTTATTGGAATGATATATATTAGATACATATTACTGAGTAGCAGATGAATGTTTTGAAGTTGTTTCAGCAGTTCAATTGTTTAACAGTCTCACTGGTGTATGGAAAGAGCTTTACAAATATTATTATTATTATTATTATTATAACTCTGCATTACAGTGCGGTCACATGACTCACTGCTGTACTCCTCAGTGAGGTCACTATCCATCGGCGTCTCAGCAGATCTCACTCGATGCCTGGGGTACGGTGGCCCCGAGGTGCCAAAAATCACCAGGGAGATCTCCTTTAGCCTCCCTGTGAAACCTAAAGAGATGAGAGGAAGATGAGAGGAAGATGAGAGGAAGATGAGAGGAAGATGAGAGGAAGATGAGAGGAAGATGAGAGGAAGATGAGAGGAAGATGGGGGGCATGTAAATAGTAGCAGGAACCGTAAAGACCTTAAAGGAGTAGAAATACTCACTGTATTTTAGCTGCTGCGCTTTAAAGGTCACCTATTATGCAAAATATACTTCTTCATGTCTCTTCTACATCAACATGTGTCCCCTCTTCTTCATGTCTCTTCTACATCAACATGTGTCCCCTCTTCTTCATGTCTCTTCTTCATCAACATGTGTCCCCTCTTCTTCATGTCTCTTCTACATCAACATGTGTCCCCTCTTCTTCATGTCTCTTCTTCATCAACATGTGTCCCCTCTTCTTCATGTCCTCTTCTACATCAACATGTGTCCCCTCTTCTTCATGTCTCCTCTACATCAACATGTGTCCCCTCTTCTTCATGTCTCTTCTACATCAACATGTGTCCCCTCTTCTTCATGTCTCTTCTACATCAACATGTGTCCCCTCTTCTTCATGTCTCTTCTACATCAACATGTGTCCCCTCTTCTTCATGTCTCTTCTACATCAACATGTGTCCCCTCTTCTTCATGTCTCTTCTACATCAACATGTGTCCCCTCTTCTTCATGTCTCTTCTACATCAACATGTGTCCCCTCTTCTTCATGTCTCTTCTTCATCAACATGTGTCCCCTCTGTGTAAAGAGACTCTGAAAGTTTCAGGAACAAAGATTCTCTCTCTTTTTCTCCTGATCCATTTTTATAAAAACCTGTCTGAAAATGAGCTGATCAGATTTTGGCCACTTGATGATGTCATAACGATGTTTTGGCTTGTGTAACCATTAGCCAATCACCAACCAAGGTAACCCCCCCCCCCCCCACCTTATCACCTGAATCTCCTCCTAGAGCACCATTGAGTTCTTTGTAACCAAATCTCTCTCAGAGGGGCGTGGGGAGGGGCTCCTTATTTTCATCTAAAGTAACAGACAGAGAATCAGCACTTTGGAAACAGGGCTGAAACAGAGGGGATTATGGGATGCTGCAATGATCTGTTTGGTGTTTCAGCCAATCAGAGACAGGCTCTGTATATATCTGAGAAACAGTATAATAGGGGACCTTTAATGTGTGTAATTATCATTATTGTGTGATGCTACAGACCTGGTTTCTCCCTCCTCTCAGAGGAAGAGTCTCTGATCTTCAGAGTCCACCCCCCCGCTGCCGGCTCCCCCCAGCTGTGAGTCGTCATCAGTTCCCACGCCGGAAACCCCTCGGTGGAGTCGTCAAAGGGCCTGAACACAAACGTTACATAATCAGGAAAAATACTACTACTAACACTACTACTACTACTGCTGCTGCTGATAGTACTATTACCAAACTACTGTATTTCTACTGATTATTCAAATACTTAAAGTACTGCTTACTCGACTACAACTACTATTAGTGCTGATGATAATACTACTACTACTACTACTGCTGATTCTAATAGTACTATTACTACTGCATTTCTACTGCTTATTCAAATACTTAAAGTACTGCTTACTCGACTAAAACTACTATTAGTGCTGGTGATAATACTATTACTTCTGTATTTCTTCTGCTGCTTATTCAAATGCAAAAAGTACTGCTTATTCGAATACAACTACTACGACTGCTGATGATAGTACTGTTACTATGTACTTCTACCGATTCAAATACTAAAAGTACTGCTTACTCGACTACAACTACTATTAGTGCTGGTGATAATACTATTACTGTATTTCTACTGCTGCTTATTCAAATACTAAAAGTACTGCTTATTTGAATACAACTACTGCTGCTGATAATACTATTACTACTGCTTATTAAAATACTAAAAGTACTACTTATTCAAATACTAAAAGTACTATTTATTCAAATACAAAAAGTACTGCTTATTCCAATACAACTACTACGACTGCTGATGATAATACTACTACTACTACTGCTGATTCTAATAGTACTATTACTACTGCATTTCTACTGCTTATTAAAATACTAAAAGTACTGCTTATTCGAATACGCAGTACTGCTGATGATAATACTACTACTACTACTACCACTACTGCTGCTGATTCTAATAGTACTATTACTACTGTATTTCTACTGCTTATTAAAATACAGAAAGTACTGCTTATTCGATTACAACTACTACGACAGAAACAGAACTTTGTCACAGCCGGTTGTTTTGCTGTAATGCAAACGGGGGATGCTAATACTAATTCTACTACCAAATATTTGCATATAGGTCTGTACAATAGATAGCATTATACAGAACATACAGAACATGTAGCATAACCTAGCATTGCATCATTCCTGCCTACATATAATTATTGTTGTTAACGCTCTTAAATGCTTACATTTTTGACTTTGGCTTTAACACCAACTGAATTACTGTGAACACCACAACCACCACGATTTGAACAAAGTCATTAAGACTCAAGTTTGTCTCGTTGCTTTTCTCTGTGTTGTTGGCATTACAGTTGGCAAGCTGCAAACTGCATGGAGTTGAAATTTGCCAACAATTAAAAAATGCCAGATTCCCGCTCTGCTACCAGTTTACTGAACCATATGAGCACAACTCGGGGAGTGTTTGCCAACATCAAAATGTTTTTCTGTAATGAGACAATGTGCCAAACTGACAAATTAAACACTGTGGAGAATTGTGCTTAAAACTAAAGTGTTAATTGATGCTTATACATTACTGTTTAACAGAAACCATGAGGAGCTTTACGGTGAGGATGTGTGGTTGGATATTCCTCAAATGATTTAGCATTTGTCTGAGCTACCTGTTGGAGCCATTTATAATGAAATATTATGAATGTTTTGTATGTGATGTTTTATTATTGTTTTGATTGATGCCGACTACCTTGGTTGCTGATTGGCTAATGGTTACACAAGCCCAAACATCGTTATGACATCACAAAGTGGACAAAATCTGATCAGCTCATTTTCAGACAGGTTTTTATATAAATGGATCAGGACAAAAAGAGAGAGAATCTTTGTTCCTGAAACTTTAAGAGTGTCTTTCCACAGAGGGGACACATGTTGATGAAGAAGAGACATGAAGAAGAGGGGACACATGTTGATGTAGAAGAGACATGAAGAAGAGGGGACACATGTTGATGAAGAAGAGACATGAAGAAGAGGGGACACATGTTGATGAAGAAGAGACATGAAGAAGAGGGGACACATGTTGATGTAGAAGAGACATGAAGAAGAGGGGACACATGTTGATGTAGAAGAGACATGAAGAAGAGGGGACACATGTTGATGTAGAAGAGACATGAAGAAGAGGGGACACATGTTGATGTAGAAGAGACATGAAGAAGAGGGGACACATGTTGATGAAGAAGAGACATGAAGAAGAGGGGACACATGTTGATGTAGAAGAGACCTGAAGAAGAGAGGACACATGTTGATGTAGAAGAGACATGAAGAAGAGGGGACACATGTTGATGTAGAAGAGACATGAAGAAGAGGGGACACATGTTGATGTAGAAGAGACATGAAGAAGAGGGGACACATGTTGATGTAGAAGAGACATGAAGAAGAGGGGACACATGTTGATGTAGAAGAGACATGAAGAAGAGGGGACACATGTTGATGTCGAGGAGACATGAAGAAGAGGGGACACATGTTGATGTAGAGGAGACATGAAGAAGAGGGGACACATGTTGATGTAGAGGAGACATGAAGAAGAGGGGACACATGTTGATGTAGAAGAGACATGAAGAAGAGGGGACACATGTTGATGAAGAAGAGACATGAAGAAGAGGGGACACATGTTGATGTAGAAGAGACATGAAGAAGAGGGGACACATGTTGATGTAGAAGAGACATGAGAAGAGGGGACACATGTTGATGTAGAAGAGACATGAAGAAGAGGGGACACATGTTGATGTAGAGGAGACATGAAGAAGAGGGGACACATGTTGATGTAGAAGAGACATGAAGAAGAGGGGACACATGTTGATGAAGAAGAGACATGAAGAAGAGGGGACACATGTTGATGTAGAAGAGACATGAAGAAGAGGGGACACATGTTGATGTAGAAGAGACATGAAGAAGAGGGGACACATGTTGATGTAGAAGAGACATGAAGAAGAGGGGACACATGTTGATGAAGAAGAGACGTGAAGAAGTGGATGTTGCACAATAGGTGACCTTTAATGTGGATGCGCTTTGATCTTTTTCTGACCGCTCGTAACACTACCTGTTATTGAGCAGCTTGGACTCGGTGCCTGATGGAGATGTGAGCGTGATGGAGAGGTCTCCGCGGCGCCGATGATCGATGGAGAGCCGGACGACCACATGCTCCACGAAAACAACTCGAGAAGAGCAGCCGCTGCTCTGAAACACCGACGTCAGCACCGAGCCCGGGAACATAGCTCTGTGGTGTCAGGAACACGGGGAAAAGACACACAGTGAGAAGTGAGATGTAGTTAAGCACATTGGCTGGCAGAGAACTCTCTGTTCCATAGCTTCTCTTGGACTTAAAATCACACTGTACATTTGACTATTCAGTTCAATATTTAATATCCCATCACTCACATACTTAAGTATATATAATAACTTGCTTTATATTTTGTTATTGTTAATTTGTAAATTCAACATGTATATTTTCTACTTTCTTGTTTATTTCTAGTCTTTTAATTTTGATTGTACAATGCCTTTAGTCATTGTACTTTACCTGAGTATTTAGAATAGATTAGATGTACTTAACTGATCCCAAATCAGGAAATAGTTTTGACACAGAAGCATTTTAACAAAGCATTACCCAACAGTTATAAATATAATAAAATAAATCAAACAATAAACAGTATTAATACATATCTAAACAGTAGGAAGGTAATTTAAATCATGCGACATGCAATCTAAAATGGAAATAGACCAATCTACTACTAAAAAACGAAACAATAATGCTCTGAATGGTTAGCTGGCCAGCTCTGTTGTGATTGGTCAACCGCTTAGAGACACGTACAATGTGTTGGAGCGCTAGCCAATAGATGTCCGAGTGTTACATAGTGATGTCACCATGTTCCGGAAGTAAAATATATCTGTATATTTCATGCAGATCACCATCCAGCTGCAATATGTTTATTATTCAGATGAGTTTTATTTTGGCTTCAGGGGAGGCGCAGCGGGAGAAAAAAATAACCGAGAAACAGTGAAATCTAGCTGGTTAACTTCAGCTAACTTTATGCGAGCGGCAACATGGATCGATTTTTAGTGAAGTTACTAAATATAAATAAATATTTGAAAGTGAGAGAGGAGACAGCGGCCGTTTCTCAATGTCGAGTAAACCTGCTGCAGAGCCACTATTTCAAGTATACTACTTCATCGAGTGGCGCAGAAGGACTGTTTAATTTCATGTTAAATGCCCAGCATTCGGCGCCACTCGATGGCGTAGTATACTTGAAATAGTGGCTCTGCAGCAGGTTTACTCGACATTGAGAAACGGCCAGCGTCTGGCAGAAAACGGAGGAAGTATGACCACGATTATTTGAAGCTAGGATTTTCATGGACCGGTCCTGGCAGGGGTGGACTGGCCATCTGTGTGTTCTGGAGAATCACAGAACGGCCGGTCGTCAGCGGGCCGTTGACAGCCGGCACCGCCCTTTATTTTAATTGTAATAATACTTACTTTGATCAAAAGCCAGTACGGGTCAAGGCTGCAGCCAGAGGAGGATCTGCGTTTATTCCTGTCTACATTGCATCCCCGCATCATCCACCTGTGCGCATCAACGACGCAGACTCATTGTTCCCACTAAAGTAGGGCTGAGTGTGATAAGGAGGCAAAGCTGACGTTCAGTGTGTTGCCGGGAGCAGATACGGATTTATCCACGATGTTGAAAATGTTTTTAAAAAATGTTTAAAACATGATTAAAAGGTTTTTAAAAGTTATTGTTTAATGTTTTAAGGAGGTGACGCTACTCAGCCAATCAAATGGGTGCAGTCAGTGAGTCAGCACGATATATTCAAACTCACACAGAGACGAGACAAGAGGAGAGAAACAGTCGGAGTCATTTCAAATGGCGCGCTCAAAACAGAGAAAGGTAACTGGATAAATCCCACAAGGGATAATAGGGCCTCTTTAAGATTTGAAATGCAATCTTTCCACTGGTAACAGAGTATTCTTACAAGTAAGTATTGACAGATCTGAGTTCACTCTCCACCGCTGCACAGAGTGGGTGGCAGAGCGCAGAGAAACAAGAAGGGGAAGTAACGAGGAAGAGAAGCGTTCAAATAAAAGTGTGTGTGAGAATCGATGCGAGAGGAATCCATGAAGCGAGACAGGAATAGATGAAGTGTGATGAAAGAGGCGGGATGAAGGGGGAGTCCTGACGTCACGCCGAGCGACGGTTCGATACCTGCTGATCTGAGGGTCCTCCTGAACGCAGCTCCGCTGAGCCGGGACCCGTCTCCAACGCTGAGCCTCCAGAATCATCGCCTCGGCATCCAGCAGGCCGAAACCATACAGGTGGCTCACTGACACACACACACACACACACACACACACAACACACACACACACACACACACACACACACACACACACACACACACACACACACACACACACACACACACACACACACACACACACACACACACACACACACACACACACACACACACAGAGAGAGAGACACACACACACACACACACACACACACACACACACACACACACACACACACACACACACACACACACACACACACACACACACACACACACACACACACACACACACACACACACACATTAACTGGGGCATCAAAGCTTCTCTGATGGAGAACATGACGCAGCCTGAGACTCTGTAGGCGTTTTATTACTCAGTCTCTCATTAGCAGTGATGCAGACACTCAAGTGCTTTAGTGCACATTTGAGATACTTTAAGTGAGTTTATAATAATAATAATATACAAAATTAAATTAAATAAATAACTACAGAAAATAATAATAATATTTATAAAAATAATAAAACGAATAAATAATAATATAAAAGATAATAATATTAAAGAAACAATTAAAAAATAAATACAAATAATAATAATATGAATTAAAAGAGACATTTTAATAATAGTTATAATTATACTTTTTTGGAGGCACCTTTCAGGCCAGCCAAGGACACCTTACAATGCATTAAAAAATTGAATAAGGTAAAAAAAAAAAGCAGGACAGACATAACAAATATATAAATGATCTGTATTTGCCAAAATAAATTAAAAACAATAAAAAAATCACACCATGATTATTTTAATGTATGTATCGTAAATCATGTCGTTATTAATTCCAATTTGTCACAATTTGTTTTGCAATCAGATCAGATTAAGCAGAATTGAGATGGGAGTACCTCTGAATCCGGCTCCGTTCACGCTCCAGTCCGGATCAGGAAGACGATGGGATTTTGATGTTCGGACAATAATGTGTTGAACATCCCTCCAGGTCAGAAGAGGGCTGAGGAGGGGTCAACCAGAGAGGGATACACTTCATACGACCATCACTGGGTGAAGCAATTAACGCAGTGTGTGTGAGTGTGTGTGTGTGTGTGTGTGTGTGTGTGTGTGAGTGTGTGTGAGTGTGTGTGTGTGTGAGTGAGTGAGTGAGTGAGTGTGTGTGTGTGTGTGTGCTTGGCCTGCAGTGTGTGTGTGTGTGAGTGTGTGTGTGTGTGAGTGTACTTGGCCTGCAGTGAGTGAGTGAGTGAGTGTGTGTGTGTGTGTGTGTGAGTTTGTGTGTGTGTGTGAGTTTGTGTGTGTGTATGTCTGTGTGTCTGTGAGTGTGAGTGTACTTGGCCTGCAGTGAGTGAGTGAGTGTGTGTGTGTGTGTGTGTGTGTGTGTGTGTGTGTGTACTTGGCTTGCAGAGTGAGTGAGTGAGTGAGAGTGTGTGTGTGAATGTCTGTGTGTGTGTGTGTGTGTGTGTGTACTTGGCCTGCAGAGTGAGAGCGATGACCCCTGCTCCCACAGAGGAGGACAGCGAGGAGGCAGCTGTCGTCCGGCTGCAGCTCTTCTGAGGACCGAGCGTTACCTGTAAAACACACCAGAGCCTTTTAGCTTTTTCACATGCAACTGTATTCACCTGCAGCTACACACACCTTCGCCTGTCTTCTTTATTCAAGGACCCTAAAGAGGCCCTATTCAGCTGCTTGGGGTTTTCCCGTCTTTCCTTCTTCCTTTAGTCTCAGAGGCACATGAGATCAATCGTTCAGACAAAACCATTTTTAGCTTATATATGTATTCTGCATTTTGTATTGTTTTTTTTTTAAATTGCTGTTGTCAAATTTTTCTTATGTACTTTTAGTTATTTTATTTATTTTTTAAATTATTTTGTTGGTTGTACATGTTGTGTATTAATCTCAATTAAAATGTGATCACAAAAAATAATCATTGAGACAAAACCAACAGTTGTTTATTAAACATGTAATTAGGGTTAAAACGATCATAAATGACATTACACATACAAGGATTGACTGGAACTATAAAGGTGTGTAATGTAGTTAAAGTCTGCACAGGACACGAGTCATTTATATGTACTTTTTCAGTATTTAACTCATCTACTAGATCCATGATCCTGACATCGATTGCTTTTGTCTTCACCCACTTATCTGAGGATGTACAGTATTCAGTGGGTGTTTCTCAATCGCGAGTAAAGCTGCTTCAGAGCCACTATTTCAAGCATACTACGTCATCGAGTGCCGCCGAAGGACTGTTCCAATCTCCAGCATACTTGGAAATCTACCGAGCCCGGCGTACTCCGTTTGGAGAAATATCGAGTCTGCACATGAGTAGACTCCGCGGTCTTAAAATCCCCACAATGCTTTGCGCACGGACCAATTTCCCCAAATCTGTGGCGGAAGATGTAAGAGGCGGGGCCTCTCATATGACGCACACCTGCACACTTGCTAGCGTGTTCCACACTTCGTTTTCCGAATGCCAGGAAGTATTCTTGCCTCGCTTCTGAAGCAAGATGCTCGGCAGACATGTGCTACCAAGCAAGCGTACTCGCGATTGAGAAACACCCAGGGTTCATACACTTTTTCAGCAATGATTTTTCAATGACTTCTCCATGACCTTTACCTAATTTTCCATGACCAAGAAAATGACTCTTTCTCAGCGGTACCACTGAAAACGGTTTATTTTAACCTGGAACAGGAAAATAAGGTCTGCATATGAAACATGTTGTGCCTATCTGAAACAAATCAAATAGGCTTACTAGCTTCTACACGCTAAAGCAACTGAAATCTCTCACCAGCAAAACACCTCGACAGTTAAATGCCATTTTACGTTTCATGACTATACGATACAGTATTTATTATCGTTATAGTATTACTATTTCGGCGATTAGATCAAATATAAATTATATTTGATGCAACTTTAGTTACATTTCCATGACTTTTCCAAAACTTTGGGAAAATATTGTTTTCCATAACTTTTCCAGGGCCTGGAATTAACATTTTGAATTTCCATGACTTTTCCAGGTTTTTAATGACCGTAAGAACCCTGAGTATTATCCTTATCTCCCCATCTCTATAATTAATCATTTCTCCCCATGTATCAGGGTGTAACAGGTGCAGATTGATACAGTACACATTCCATTCTTTTCTCTGGTGGGTTGCCATGTGAAATACTAAAGATTACTGCCAACTAATTATGCAAAAAGAAGAAGAATTAAACGTAGAAGTAGGCAGTTATATATTCCATAGCAGGATATCTCCTCTAGCTTAAAGCAGCTTGTGGTTCGGCCGTTTAGTTTCTGCTCGCTCTCTTTCTGCAGCCCTCGTGAGTCTGTGGCTCTCAGGATGTTTACGAAGGCTCCTGCTGTATAATTATTATAATTACACGACTGCTTGCTGAGGTGCTTCACAGAACTGCTCTCATGGCTTGAAGTGCAAAACTACTCAGCGTCTGTTTAAGTGAAAGGGAAAATGCCAGATTGTGCATGAGAGTAAAGACCCTATAACCCCTCCTGTAAAGCAGGGTCTCAATAGCTCAATTAAATGGATTGTGTCTTTTGATTTGAAAAGTCATGATCCTACCAAAACAGAAAGTGATAGAGCCTTGGTGTTGGGATCAGGGGGTCACAGGTTCAAACCCCACTGCAGTCAGCATGTCGTTGTGTCCCTGAGACCCTTCACCCCAAATACCTCCTGTGGGGATTGTCCACAGTATTGAGTATGTAAGTCGCTTTGGATTAAAGCGTCTAACAAGTAATGTAATGTAATGTGTATTTGCTTGATTGACAGGTGTCTCAGACTATAATACTCGAATAAACGTGTATTGTGTATACAGGTAAACACATGTGTATTTTGTGATTTTAAGCAGCTGGATTGTTAAATCCGACAACAAACAATCCTTAAAATTCAACAAAACTTAGAAATATTTTAATAACAAATGATTTTGAAGTGATTTGTTGTCTTTCTAAATATATCAGAAATGATTCCTCGGCCTCTGGGAGTATGTGATGCTATGATAATCCATCCATCCATCCATCCATCCATCATCCATCATCCATCATCCATCAATCTTCTCCCGCTTCTCCGTGGTCGGGTCGTGGAGGTATCAGTTCCAGCAGAGAGCCCCAAACGTTCCTTTCCCCACATCAACCAGCTCTGACTGGGGGATCCCAAGGCGCTCCCAGGCCAGCGAAGAGATATAATCCCTCCACCTGGTCCTAGGTCTACCCCTCGGTCTCCTCCCAGCTGGACGTGCCTGGAACACCTCCCGGATGACTGAACTTCTCACCTTATCCCTAAGGGAGACGCCAGACACCCTGCGGAGGAAACCCATCTCGGCCGCTTGTATCCGCTATATGCTATGTAATCAAAATGAATATCATAAAACACTCATTATTTGGAGAAACAGGTGCATTATAATATTTAATTGACCATGTCCGTCATTTCTAAACTTTCTGAATGTTTTAACTAATGTCATGAATAAAAGTAGTTACAAATGTTAAATAAAAAATGAATATTCTTGAGAAAGAAATGCCATTTACTGTAAACCCAATTACTCGTTATTGTTATTGGAAACTAAATTATTCTTCTCCATTTGTTTTAATTGTATGCTTGTCTACAAGACTCTCACTGATGGACAAACAATTCACTGAATTCTTCTCAGCTGTTGAACACAGTCATAAAAAACTCTTTCAGGGAAGTTTCTTGAAAATGATAATATAAAATAAATACATATAAATACATGTCTACGTGCCAACTGAATGTTTTTACAAGATGTCCTGAATGGAACTTGTTAAAAATGTTAAATAAAAAAGATCCATCATTTCTCATGTCTGGAAAACCCACGATATTCCCCAAACATTCTAATCATAGCAGAGCGAGTATTTCCCCACCTTCCCAGCACAAGCCCAAAGTGAGGTTTGAGTTTTTATATATGCTGACGTTTTCATTGGTCCCTCTTCTTTAGAGAAGACCAGGAAATGATGGATACACGGATCGTGTTCAAATCAATAGGCACGCAATGACTCTAAATAATAATGATCACGCCACCAAACACACATTCAAACTAAAGGAACCAGCCTGTTTGGAAAATGTGAGAAGTAGAAAGTTCAGGTATTTGTGTTCAACATGTAAGAAGTAGAAAGTACAGGTATTTGGGTTCAACATGTAACAAGTAGAAAGTACAGGTATTTGGGTTCAACATGTAAGAAGTAGAAAGTACAGGTATTTGTGTTCAACATGTAAGAAGTAGAAAGTTCAGGTATTTGTGTTCAACATGTAAGAAGTAGAAAGTACAGGTATTTGAGTTCAACATGTAAGAAGTAGAAAGTACAGGTATTTGTGTTCAACATGTAAGAAGTAGAAAGTACAGGTATTTGGGTTCAACATGTAACAAGTAGAAAGTACAGGTATTTGGGTTCAACATGTAAGAAGTAGAAAGTACAGGTATTTGTGTTCAACATGTAAGAAGTAGAAAGTACAGGTATTTGTGTTCAACATGTAAGAAGTAGAAAGTACAGGTATTTGTGTTCAACATGTAAGAAGTAGAAAGTACAGGTATTTGTGTTCAACATGTAAGAAGTAGAAATTACAAGTATTTGTGTTCAACATGTAAGAAGTAGAAAGTACAGGTATTTGTGTTCAACATGTAAGAAGTAGAAAGTACAGGTATTTGTGTTCAACATGTAAGAAGTAGAAAGTACAGGTATTTGTGTTCAAAATGTAAGAAGTAGAAAGTACAGGTATTTGTGTTCAACATGTAAGAAGTAGAAATTACAAGTATTTGTGTTCAACATGTAAGAAGTAGAAAGTACAGGTATTTGTGTTCAACATGTAAGAAGTAGAAAGTACAGGTATTTGTGTTCAACATGTAAGAAGTAGAAAGTACAGGTATTTGTGTTCAACATGTAAGAAGTAGAAAGTACAGGTATTTGTGTTCAAAATGTAAGAAGTAGAAAGTACAGGTATTTGTGTTCAAAATGTAAGAAGTAGAAAGTACAGGTATTTGTGTTCAAAATGGAAGAAGTAGAAAGTACAGGTATTTGTGTTCAAAATGGAAGAAGTCAAAGTAAAAAGTGGTCAGAAAAATAAGTAGTGGAGTAAAGTACTGATACCAGAAAAATGTACTTAAGTACAGTAACAAAGTATTTGTACTCCACTACTTCCCACCTCTGTAGCAGAGCGAGTATTCCCCCCCCCATAGCCTCTACTCACCATCCCCTCCCCCCCGGGGTGGGCAGCAGCGAGGGTGGAGGAGCACCTCTCCAGATGTTCCAGATGTTCTGACCTGGAGCTGCTGATGGAGACGGTGTAGATGCTGCTGCTGTATCCGTCACAGGAGCAGTGGTCTCCTCTCAGACCCCCGCTACCGGAGGACCAGACGAACACTGAGCCCCTCCCCCGCCGACCCTGAGAACACAGAGGGCCTTTATTCATCATATTTACACTTTCTGATCATCAGGACAAGATATGAGGTCATCAATATTTTCTCACACACCAAGATCAGTGTGAATGGTCCTCTTTCTTTCAGGAAGGTTCCTTACGCAGTGAAATAACCCGGAGGTCTGTAAGTGCCATGATGAGAGCTGTTTGAATTCTCTAGATCAGGGGTGTCAAACTCAATTTCATCGCGGGCCACATTAGCATTATGGTTGCACTCAAAGGGCCGGTTGTAACTTTAAGACTATATAAAAATACATACATATTTAATATATATAAAATATATAACTTCATAATGAACTACGTCTGAAAGCAGAAGTCTGGGGCAAATAATTGCAAGTCTTTTCAGTGAGCATGTCACAAAATGATTTAAAAAGAAAAGCCAAATTCTGGAAAAAAGTCAAACTCAAAAAAAAGAAGTGACATTTTGAAAAAAAAGTAACATTTTGAAAAAAAGTCAAATTCTAAGAAAAAAAGTCTAATTTGAGATGCATTGTGGGACATGTAGTTTATGGGCAACGTGCTTCTGTAAATCGGCATGTAACCGTATAATAAACATATTATATTCTTTGCAAGCTCTTGTGGGGCCGCAGAAAATGAAGTCGTGGGCCGAAGTTGGCCCCCGGGCCTTGAGTTTGACACCCCTGCTCTAGATGATAGGAAAGGAGCTTCAATACTTCCTTTGTTATCTCCTTTAGGATGCATCGAATGCAACATTTAAAGTGACGCTCCAATATTTCATTCAAGAAAACCGACAAATGCAGATCATGTGAGTTACGCTGCTTATTAAACATTTTACATCTAATATGGCCATAGCTTGCCAAACTGGTTTCTTGTCTTAAACTTTCTCCAAAACGCTAATAACTGTTAAACTATCAAATATAATCAACATTTGACAGTGTTTCCTGAGTTGGGTGGTGTTTCTTAAAAAGGCCCTATTATGGACTTTGGGGTGTTCCACTTCCTGTAGTGTGTTTATAGGTTTTAGTGCATGTAAATGGTCTGCAAAGGCTAACATTCATGTGTTCTCTCCCCCTCCATGCCTGAAACGTCTCCAGTGGACTCCTTTGTTTACTTCTGGATCATAGTGTCACCAATGTTTTCCAGGAAGATTAGTAAGGAAAAAAGATAGGACCTGTTTTTTTGGGCTATTTGACTGCAGCCAAAATGTTTCTTACATTTTTGACGCCATTCTCTAAAGCGAGACGAGTCAGAGGCCCCGGTCCCTCCAAAGTGGCCCCGTCGTCTTCTGGCCCCCAGCTGGCTGAATAAATATCAATGTACTGAGGTCTGAAGCTCAGGGATTGGGCCTCCACCATGTCGGTCACATCTCCATCCAGCATGCGGATACCTACGAGCAGAAATAAAGTTAGAATCCTTCATACTCAACACTCTGACCTCCAGACGTCCTTGTTCTCTCCCTGTTTCATGTCGTCACTTGCTCTCACCACCGATGCGAGCGTTGAAAGAAACTCCGACGGTGCAGTGTGAGTTGTGAGCAGCTGCAGCGATCGTCCCTGCACTCTGAGTCCCATGGCTGAGAGAGAGAGATAGAGAGAGAGAGAACATCACAACATGAGGTTAGATGCATATGCATGAGCAGGAGACGGGCTATTTCTGTTACATCAAACCAGTGAGAAGACACAATTCAGACTGGGGGATTTGCATATCCATATATGCATGTAATTACCAGGAAAAGAAAAGCGTGCATTAATTAAACTTAGAAATGATGACGGGGATTTGCAGAAAACAGGAACAGGTGCAAAGACAAACGCAGATGCGATTTTAATTAATTTTGTTTTGGGTTTTTTGCTCTTTATCATGTGAAATGTATCAGGATGTGTGAGCGATACAATGCTGTGACCAATGTTCCAGTTCTTGTGAGGGTGGGGGGGATTCTGTTTGTTTTGTTATATGTAACAAAAGAGGGGTAGTAGTGCAATGTCCTGTAATAAGAAAACCAAATCCAGGAAATGTAAAAAATAGTTGTATTGTCTGTTAAATCTGCACTCTTTAAAGGTCACTTATTATGCAAAATCCACTTCTCCATGTCTCTTCTTCATCAACATGTGTCCCCTCTTCTCCATGTCTCTTCTACATCAACATGTGTCCCCTCTTCTTCATGTCTCTTCTTCATCAACACGTGTCCCCTCTTCTTCATGTCTCTTCTACATCAACATGTGTCCCCTCTTCTTCATGTCTCTTCTACATCAACATGTGTCCCCTCTTCTTCATGTCTCTTCTACATCACCATGTGTCCCCTCTTCTTCATGTCTCTTCTACATCAACATGTGTCCCCTCTTCTTCATGTCTCTTCTACATCAACATGTGTCCCCTCTTCTTCATGTCTCTTCTACATCAACGTGTGTCCCCTCTTCTTCATGTCTCTTCTACATCAACATGTGTCCCCTCTTCTTCATGTCTCCTCTACATCAACATGTGTCCCCTCTTCTTCATGTCTCTTCTACATCAACATGTGTCCCCTCTTCTCCATGTCTCCTCTACATCAACATGTGTCCCCTCTTCTTCATGTCTCTTCTACATCAACATGTGTCCCCTCTTCTTCATGTCTTTTCTACATCAACATGTGTCCCCTCTTCTTCATGTCTCTTCTACATCAACATATGTCCCCTCTTCTTCATGTCTCTTCTTCATCAACATGTGTCCCCTCTTCTTCATGTCTCTTCTACATCAACATGTGTCCCCTCTTCTTCATGTCTCTTCTACATCAACATGTGTCCCCTCTTCTTCATGTCTCTTCTACATCAACATGTGTCCCCTCTTCTCCATGTCTCTTCTACATCAACATGTGTCCCCTCTTCTTCATGTCTCTTCTACATCAACATGTGTCCCCTCTTCTTTATGTCTCTTCTACATCAACATGTGTCCCCTCTTCTTCATGTCTCTTCTACATCAACATGTGTCCCCTCTTCTTCATGTCTCTTCTACATCAACATGTGTCCCCTCTTCTTCATGTCTCTTCTACATCAACATGTGTCCCCTCTTCTTCATGTCTCTTCTACATCATCATGTGTCCCCTCTTCTCCATGTCTCTTCTACATCAACATGTGTCCCCTCTTCTTCATGTCTCTTCTACATCAACATGTGTCCCCTCTTCTTCATGTCTCTTCTACATCAACATGTGTCCCCTCTTCTTCATGTCTCTTCTTCATCAACATGTGTCCCCTCTGTAGAAAGAGACTCTGAAAGTTTCAGGAACAAAGATTCTCTCTCTTTTTGTCCTGATCCATTTTTATAAAAACCTGTCTGAAAATGAGCTGATCAGATTTTGCCCACTTTATGATGTCATAACGATGTTTTGGCTTGTGTAACCATTAGCCAATCAGCAACCAAGGTAACCCCTATATATCTGGGACCTGTGATATATTGATGAAAGACAGTATAATAGGGGACCTTTAATAAAGAAATGAAAACAAAAAAAGGAAGCACTCACTAGTTGGAGGCAGCAGCGTTGGAATAATTTGGAGACGGATCGTCGTCTTGTCCGTTCACATCACGGCTGGCCAGAGGATCCTGAATCAGATGGATAGTAAGTAGCAGTGCATTATGGGATGCCGGCAGCTATCTGTCTGTGTTTCATCACAAAGAGCATTATTCACCCGTCCACTGCACACTTAAGTGGATCAGACGTTTACTGTCCGATCCAATCCTCTCCGAATCTTTCGGCCCAAAAGCTGCGCCGGCAAATATCTGTCTTACACTAAGAGCTCTGCAGCCAAATAGCTTATGATTAATGTCCCCCCCTTTTCCCCAAGAAACAGCAGTCCATCCCGGGGCACTTACATAATTTGGCTTCAGATCCGGATGCTCTCTCTCGATGCCGTCGTCCAGGACAGAGACCACCACTCCTTTTCCACTGAAACCTCTCCTCCAGGCCCCAACGATGTTCATACCTGACTGAGGAGCAGAGAGAGGGACATTCAGATCAGACTGGGGAAGCTAGGAAGCAGAGGTGTAAAGTAACCAAGTACATTTACTCGTTACATTTTGATTGTGCATGAGAGTAAAGACCCTATAACCCCTATACAGCAGGGTCTCAATAGCTCATTTAAATGTATTGTGTCTTTTGATTTTAAAAGTCATTGATCAACCAAAACAGAAAGTTAATAGAAATGTTGTCTGATGTGTATTTGCTTGATTGACAGATGTTGTATATATGTAAAAACGTGTATTGAGTAAACAGGTATACACATGTGTATTTTGTTATTTAAAGCAGCTGGATTGTTTAATCCAACAACAAACAATCCTTAACATTCAACAAAACTTTGAAATATTTTCATAAAAAAATATTTTTAAGTAATTTGTTGACTTTTTCTATACATCAGAAATTCTTCTTATCATAAAACACAGCATATAGCTTAATTTCTTCCATAATCTGTGTTTAGTAACTAAGTACATTTACTCGTTACATTTTGAGGTACTTGAACTTTACTTGAGTATTTCCCTACTGTGTACTTCTACCCCACTGCATGTATTTAATACCTTTAGTTACTTCACAGATCTGGATGAATGATGTGAAATATAATCAAGTGTTAAATCAGACTTTAGTTCCACCTGGAGTAAATCCACAAGCTACCCTGCAGTATACAAAGTCATTCAAACTAGCTGCACCTTTACCAGCTTTGAGAACACTTTCATGATCAATCATTATAAAACATATCATATATATTATTCTGAAATGGACCAATCTGCACAATGACTACTTTTACTGTCGCTACTTTAACTATATTTTGATGAGAATACTTTTATACTTTCACTTGAGGAACATTTTGAATGCAGGACTTTTACTGAAACAGAGTATTCCTACACTCTGGTACTTCTACTTTTACTCAAGTACAAGATCTGGGTACTTCTACTTTTACTCAAGTACAAGATCTGAGTACTTCTGCTTTTACTCAAGTACAAGATCTGAGTACTTCTCCTTTTACTCAAGTACAAGACCTGAGTACTTCTCCTTTTACTCAAGTACAAGATCTGAGTACTTCTCCTTTTACTCAAGTACAAGATCTGAGTACTTCTACTTTTACTCAAATACAAGATCTGAGTACTTCTACTTTTACTCAAGTACAAGATCTGAGTACTTCTACTTTTACTCAAGTACAAGATCTGAGTACTTCTACTTTTACTCAAGTACAAGATCTGAGTACTTCTGCTTTTACTCAAGTACAAGATCTGAGTACTTCTCCTTTTACTCAAGTACAAGACCTGAGTACTTCTCCTTTTACTCAAGTACAAGATCTGAGTACTTCTCCTTTTACTCGAGTACAAGATCTGAGTACTTCTACTTTTACTCAAGTACAAGATCTGAGTACTTCTCCTTTTACTCAAGGGTTACCTTATGGTCACTTTTATAAGTCCTGATGAATCTTCCTTCTCTTATGTCCTAAACATATTTCCCTATAATACTGCAGTCTGTGTTCTATCTGTGTTTCAGACTCACATGGTACCACGGGTTCCTCCACATGGAGTCGTTATGGAGCGTCTGATTGGACGGATGAGCGGTGGGAAGGTTTTCGCTCTTCAGGTTAACGGAGAAGACGTGATTGGCTCTGGAGTTCCTCTTTTCTCTTCTCAGGACCACCTGCTGCTGCAGCCACTCCACCTTAAAAACAGAATCAAACATAATGCTCGAGCTACAACAACACTAAATATTAGAGATGTCCCGATCCGATCACGTGATCGGGGATCGTAGCCGATCACGTGATTTTCAAAAGATCGGAATCGGGAGAAAAAAATCGGGGATTGGGAATTTTTTTATATTTATTTATAAAATATTTTTATTATTTTATTTAATGTTACAAAACAAAAATGACCATGTTCAAGTCATCCTGAGGCCTTAGTTTTGGTTTAAAATTACACAACATCATGTATGTGTTGTTTCTTTTGGGCTTGTTTTCATAGACCTGGTTGCTGGTCGGGACAGAGAAAATGTCAGGAGTTTGGAAGTATTATAAAATTGAAAGCGGAGGCAGTGTAACAGCCAGATGCAATGTTTGCAAGGTGGAGGTACCGCATGGTGGAAAGAACAGAGCTACGTTCAACACGACTAATCTAATACAAACACCAACAACAACACGACGAGTACACAGCGGCCACTCAGGTAACGGCACTGAAACAACCGACACTTTCAGAGACTTTTAAAAAGGAAAGAGAAACTGCCCCAGAACAGTGAAAAGGCCAAAAAATAACAGCCAATATAGCTGAATTCATCGCGTTGGATGACCAGCCGTTATCTGTTACCTTTTTTTTCTCTTAATGCATTGCATAAAGATCGGATCGGGAAAAATCGGTATCGGCAGATTGTCGGATCGGGAGCAAAAAAAGGTGATCGGGACATCCCTACTAAATATGGTGTAGTATACAGCATGAAAATTGTGAAAATGTCCATCCCAGTTTCTCAAAGACCAAGGTGATGTCTTTAAATGGTTTTACGGTAAAAAGCACGAAGAGTTTCACTTTAATATGATCAAAAAGTTAAAAGAAAAGAAAGAAATCTCCATATTTGATAGGTCGGACTGCTATTCTTGCAAGAAAATTTGCAATTTTATTTTTGCATAATCGTTAGACAAATCGATGCAGCTCTAATCAACACTTTTGGTCTATTCACAATATAACTTTGTGTTTTAACAACAATCTTAATGTTAGGATATTTTGACAAAGAAGTAACATAAAAGACAGAATTTATTTTTCTTTTGAACTTGTGTTTTTATTGAATGTAGTGAAATCCAATATCTTGACCGTCATGCTGCACGTTTCAGAAAAAGGTCATTTTTTGGCCTTGTTTTTTTATCACTTGTATTGTATTGTGGTATTATACTGCCTGTTGTGATTTAGTAAACCAGGTACATTTCTCTTTGTGCCATCAACAGAGTGGTGCAGGAATGAGTCCTAAACTTGGACATGAGTCAGCATTTTAGCACTTCCTGGTTCCACTGTAGCTCCTTTGTAAACTAACGTTAGCTTTTGACTTCTAGTGATTGCATTTACAGTGGCTGTGAACGCCTAAGATATTCTAAAAAATAATATTTAAAAACATTTAAAAAATATATATATTTTTTAAATATATATTTTTTTAATATTATTTTTGTTATATTTTTCATTAGTTTTACCGAAAAAAAACTTGATTTAATTGTATTTAAAATAACATTTCCAAAGAAATAAATCCTTCGAATCTGCCTGTTCAGTCTCTGTTTGAATGTGAAGGGTTACATGAAAGAAGCTCACCTGGCCCTCTCTGCGATTCACAGAGGGCCCGCTATAGTAACTGAACGAGAGAGTAATGTCAAATGACAGTACAATTGACCAATCATATCTTCCCTCTAAATGGGTGGGTTTTATTATCGCGGACTTTATGACAAGTTCCGCCCGCTGTGAAACTTTTCTTGTTTCCATAGCAACAACAACTTCCTGTCAACAGCGTGAACTCGCCTTCAAAATAAAAGCATGCCAAATTACACTTAAGACATACAACGGCAACGAAAGTAAGAAACACAATGCAATATCATTTTCAATGTCAAAGAACACAAATTGGGTTTACAGGTGTTGTTTTGTGTGGTAGAGGGTCGCTGTCATTGATGCGTTTTGCACCCTGGGCCGTTGTTTTGATATTCCGCTGAAGTATACGCTGTGACGTAATAACTCTTTTTTTTTTCTTTTTTTCGAGGGAATTGGTGGGGGTCAGAGGGCCTAGGTATAAAGCTCACGGCTCGCCACTGTCATAGAGTGGTGTTAATATGTCCTGCTGAACAAGACGTGTAAATATCCTAAACACAGATATTATTTTCTGCAATAATCCCAAATTACATGGAGAAATCCCATTGGCTTTTTGTCGAGGAAACCGTGGAGATGCTAATGTCCGATGCTAACATATGTCATCACTGTTTTATGGCAACTCCAGTTTTGTGGTGTTATATGTGCGATGATGTAAAGAACAGTGTGTAACGAAGAGGCCAGAACAGCAACACGTGTGTGGGGAGGAGACATGATGCTCATTAATAATTCAGAGGTCCAGTCTCTCCTCATATCCCGTTACTTACCTCAGTCTCCGTGGCGACGCTAACAGACACCTGTGTGTTTGACACCGTCGACCTCATCGCCGTCTCGCTGTGGCGAAAACTGTAATAACTCTTCAGGTCTCCGATCTAGAGAAACAGACATAAAAACCCTTTCATATAATTTGTTTTCAGATAAAAGGAGTGAGTTTCTCTGTCACCAAACAGCTGTTAAATGATGAAGGTCCTTCAGTGCAGAGGTGGGAAGTAGTGGATTACAAATACTTCGTTACTGTACTTAAGTATATGTTTCTGGTATCAGTACTTTACTCCACTACTTATTTTTCTGATGACTTTTTACTTTGACTTCTTACATTTTGAACACAAATACCTGTACTTTCTACTTCTTACAGTTTGAACACAAATACCTGTACTTTCTACTTCTTACATTTTGAACACAAATACCTGTACTTTCTACTTCTTACATGTTGAACACAAATACCTGTACTTTCTACTTCTTACATGTTGAACACTAATACCTGTACTTTCTACTTCTTACATGTTGAACACAAATACCTGTACTTTCTACTTCTTACATGTTGAACACAAATACCTGTACGTTCTACTTCTTACATGTTGAACACTAATACCTGTACTTTCTACTTCTTACATGTTAAACACTAATACCTGTACTTTCTACTTCTTACATGTTGAACTCAAATACCTGTACTTTCTACTTCTCACATTTTCCAAACAGGCTGGTTCCTTTAGTTTGAATGTGTGTTTGGTGGCGTGATCATTATTATTTAGAGTCATTGCGTGCCTATTGATTTGAACACGATCCGTGTATCCATCATTTCCTGGTCTTCTCTAAAGAAGAGGGACCAATGAAAACGTTGTCATGTTGCCGTTGTTCAGCATGGAAACATTCATTAGCTAACAATGACATTATTGTTCTATTAATATAAAGGGAGGTCAGGTACTCTTTAAAACAGCTGCTAGTTACGGGTACTTTTTACTGAAGTACATTTCAAAGCCCTCTTTACTTTTACTTGAGTAAATAAGTTTAGTCAGTACTTCTACTTTCACCAGAGTATTTTTAAACACGAGTATCTGTACTTCTACTTGAGTAAAGCATGCGTGTACTTTTGCCCTCTCTGGTTCAGGGTTTCATTAAGGCGGACACCTTACACCTGTGATCAGGTAACATGAGACTCTGCTGTTCATGTGTGTTTCGGAGTGTGTCCGTAATGGCATGACGTAAAGACATCTTTTTAAATATATATAAGAAAAGGGGCTCTGGGTAATGGCGAATCAATATAATAAGTGTCATAAGTTGATTTTCTGCGAGAGGCCAGAATAAATGATGCTTTTGTTGTGAAATGTCCTTTTGACTTTTGACCTCTGCTATTAAGCATCAGAGGGTCTTCGCGGTCTATAACCCCCTCAATGAACATGTACCAGATAACAGAACCACTCATTACACCACATCTCCCCGGGGAGAACATGTGTTACATATATTGGAAAACCCTTTGTGTCTTTCTTTTTGCTTTATTGTTTATTGATCTAGCTTGTATTTGGTCATTCTGTCATCTCTGCTCTTATTGATTTCCGTTTTGTTTTTTGCAACCTTGGTTTGAATAGAAATTAAGAGCCGACTCTTGCTTCTTCAAGGTTTAACGGACGTTAGATGATTAATTAATACTATATATTGTCAGGATAGGGATGATGTCATTTTTGCAACTATCTCAGATGCAGGTGCTTTGGAAAATGAAATGAAGGAAGAGGACGCTTGGTATCCTTTACCAAGAAACAAACATCCCTGCAGACTGTGGATGTGGATGAACAGCTGCTGGCTTCTAATATATAAAAAGAACAACTGAAACGCTCATTAATAAAAGCTAATATTTACCTTCCTCCTGCAGTAGCTGAGTGGCCGTTTAATTAAACATTACTCTAGTTTCTGCCAGACAGATGGTAGACAGTTATTTGCAAAACAAAGTATTGCAACTAATCTCAAATATCATTATTACAACTACAGTGGGATATTTGCAATAAGACTGTTTTAAAGGACATTGCAGGACAGTGACAGTCTGGGGGTTTTGCAAAATGAGGCACTATGAATTCACCGATTTCTTAAAATAAACATGTCAACTATAGTGTTATTTAAAGAAGATTTGAGACAAACTACAATCTTCATTCTGTGTTATTGTGTTAGTTTCATTAGTCTTCCTGCAGCTCAATGTCTTGATAATTGGTTGAGGCCTAACTTGAAGCTTGTTGAGTGTTGCCTACAGGCCTGAATTACCCAAAATACTGACAAATTAAAAACTTAAAAACTACACACAACACTTCAAGATCAAGATGAAGACAAATGCTCTGTATGTTAGCTTGGTGCTCCTTGTATTCTCCTGAGTGTGTTTCAGGACACTCACCTGGCCCATGTTGGTGAATCCATATTTCTCTGCTATCCGGCTCACACACTCTCTGTCTCCTCGTATCCTGATCGCCCAGTCGTTGGTGTAAATCGTTGCATGACAAACCTGCAGCAGAGCTCCCATCATCCACAGAAACAAAAAATGCACCATCACTGCAAAAACGAATCGACAGGTTTCCAGTAATTAGACGGAGCCCAGGTGCCTCATGCGTCGCGCGTGCACACGGATCTCCTGCAGAAAGTGTTGCTCATTGCAGGAATAAAACCAGTCTCAGAGCTTCATGAGGTGTTCTGCAGAAACGGGAGGATGTGTCACCAGCTGAAGTGGTTTCTAACACAATGAGAACAAGCTAATATCAAGTTACTGCTCCAACATGGAGACCAGGGATCAGCTGTGCGTCCTGTCTGCGGCCACATGGTGCAGCTTCACCTGCATGATTTATTAAAGAGGCCCTGTAATGCGTTGTGAATGGTGTTCTATAGGTTTCTGTGCATGTAAATGGTCTGCAAAGGCTAAAATCCCAAAGTTCCAGAATATTTTGACATCAGTATGTAACACCTACTACTACAACTACTACTACTACTATTACTTATACTACTAGTAGTCTACTACTACTACTTATACTACTACTACTACGTCTACTACTACTACTTCTTCTACTATTACTACTACTACTAACTACTACTGGACATTCTGGAGCGTGGCCACTTTGCTAAAATATGAAACACACACACAATAACACGATCAGTCACACCATCTAAACTGATCTGTGTTTGCAGTAGAAAGACTAATCCTGAACCCATAAATATATAAAAATAAATTAATATTTCCCTTGAGGCAATGTGATTGTTTTTGTATTATTTTTTGGCCACATGCCTTTCCCGTTGGCACGGCAGCAGCACTGTGAAGCGATATCCCTGCTTTTAGAAATCCACTGCTTTAACTGGGTCAATCTGAAGCAATCACACAAAAAATCCTTCACGGTTCGTAAAGAAGACCGAGATATACTTACATTTAATGTTGCAATTCAGCAAAGATTTAAAAGACTAGAGGTGTGATAAATTGCGTGGATAGTGAATTGAGAAATCACCTGTAGAGTTTAACAAAGCAAATATATGGGCTGTTGAGTTCGGCATTAACTTTACAGATGCAGTATTTTATAGGAACAGATCCGTGTTTTCACTCTGGTGTAGGTGAGTATCAGTGGTTGACAGTAACAAAGTACATTTACTCAAGTACTGTACTTAAAGAGTGTTGGGGAAATATTTTCCAAGGCCCATAACTTTGACCCAGTTTATCAGTTCATGTCCTGACTGAGCACACACACCTGTAACCTTGGCTGCTGTGCTCTCAGTGTTTTGTCTCCCTGTTCCTGCCTGATGGCGTCAGCTGATAGAGGTGTTATGATTCTATCTTGTTAGGCACAATGTTGATTATTCTCTCTGAACTAGCTAAATACATGGGTCCGCGGTAGAGTTCTTCGGAATTGACGTGGCAACTCTACCGTGAAGTCAGAACCTCTGACTCTTGGACTTGTTTTGTGAATTCTCCGGCCGAAGCTCCACATAAACCCATCAGTGTTTGACATCAAAGCTCCAGCTGTCCCCGTGTCTCCTTTTGAGTCGGTGACTCCTCCTGCATTGCTACACAGAAGTTTCCCCCACAAAGAGGCCCTATTGTTTTTGGGGGTTTCCCTTTCATGTAGTGTGTTCTATAGGTTTGTGTGCATGTAAATGGTCTGCAAAGGCTAAAATCCCAAAGTTCAGGAAGACAGTGACATCACGCACGCTCCTATTGGGCATGGGCGGAGTGGCCGTTGTGTCCTTGGGCAAGACACTTCACCCGAATTTGCTCCTGTGGGTATTGTCCACAGTACATGTATGATACTAATGTGTACTTGTAAAGCGCCTTGATGACTTTGAGGTGTGAAGATGGGCGGTGTGGCGCAGTGGGCTGTGCATTGATCAAGGGGGCGAAACCCGCCGCCGCTGCGTCTGTAAAGCCGTTGTGTCCTTGGGCAAGACACTTCACCTGAATTTGCTCCTGTGGGTATTGTACACAGTACATGACCGTTACATGTATGTATGTGTAATGTGTATCTGTAAAGCGCTTTGGGTCATGGAAAAAGCGCTATAATAAATATAAGGAATTATTATTATTATTATTGCTAGCACTCCCAACACATTGTACGTGATAGGCTAAGGGGCGGGACATCTCTAAGTGGTTGACCAATCACAACAGAGCCGGCCAGTTAACCAATCAGAGCAGACTGGGCTCTGGTTTCAGACAGAGGGTGAAAAGAGTTGCTGCAGCACAGGCAGTATGAGAAAAATAAAGAGCTTTTTGAACATTAAAGCGTACAGAATTCTGTTATTATAAAAAACTAAATCTGGCACCAACACCTTTATTTCCCACAGCAGCACTTCAGCGACAACAGATTGATATGTGATTCTTCTTAATTGAAAAAGGGTCCTCCAACAACATGTGTGAACCTCACATTATGAACCTCGGCTCTCCGCCTCACTCTGTAAGTCTCGTGGCGTAATCATATGACTAATACTGTGGCATTAATTGGAATTATTGCCCCAAGATAATTTCATTAGTAACAAAACAATAATGTGCACTGATGACTTGATTTTCACCAGGCTCTGTTTGATGTAATGTAAAACAGGCAACAGTTCTTTATTAATAACGCACACAGATTTAACTCAAATGAACACCATGTGTCAACAGAGATCCTCAAATGTATGTCAACCTCATTTGCATTTCCCGTGCAACACATATGAAACATTCACTGAAAAGCATATTTTTTTCAGAAAGATTTGACTATTAAATGCTTCAATATAAAGATGTGGAATGGAGCTTTAAAGCTTTGTAGATCATGCAAAAGATTTCATGTGCAGTAGTTCTCGTCCTTCTAAAGTTTCTCCTCCTCAAAACTGTTTTGCAATAAAAAAAAAAGTGAAAAACGAGTTGTTTTAAAAATATGCACTTGCAATGCACCCGATTTTGAAATGTTTTTACAGATAGTTTTCCTAAAAAAGCTGCAGGACTGATGATCAATTATTGATATCTCAGTTAAAGACAGTGCCCTAAATACTTTATTTATTGAGTTTAAAGATGCATTAGAAAGAAACTGATCTAATCATAATGTATCAAAAGTATCCACTCTTAGTCAAGGGACTTATAACGAGCTATTGTGCAGAAGCTGCGGTGTGTCTTGGTGTACTAACATTAAAGAAAGCGTGATAACAAATGTAATCATAATTCATTATTTCTTGAATGATATCAATAAAGACAATAAATGACAATGATTGTACTTTTTATTTATCAGACTGGAGGTTTTCATTAGGCAATGTTTGAAAAGCCGAGTATTTATTCCTTTGTCCATTTCTGAGAGGAATTTCAACAACTTTTTGATCGACAGATGTTTTTATCGGAAACTATTTTTGATAAAAGATTGATTGTTCAAGTCATTCTTCATCTTCATTCAGCCTCTTAAACATGGAGCTGTCTTGCTTTTATCTGTTCTATATAACATAAAGTGAATATCTTTGTGTTTTAATGCCAAACAATTTACTTTTAAAAGCATCACCTTGGACTTTAACCCTTAGATGCACGAGTGACTGGACCCTACACTCTTCCATAAGTGGGTCTAAAATGACCCGTATTAGAATAATATGTGTTTTTATGCAATTTTTGTCATTTTGGTTAAGAAAAATCTCTTGTATAATATTTAGTATTATATTTTTGGTTCACACTAGAAATATTTTATAATTAATTTTTCACTATTTATAATTTTAGAAATGTCTTTTACATTTTGAAAAAAAACGTTTTCCCATAGGATTCCATAGAAAATGCATGCGGGTCAGTTTTGACCCACTTATGGAAGCTTGGGGTAGTAATACAAAAACTACAATTTCTTAAAATGTATAAAATGTCAATTTAAAATGTGAATGGCATGATATCCAAAACGTGTTTTTTGAGGAATAGCTGGAATATGAAATGATAAAAAAATGTAATTACAAAGATACTTCAAGAAAACCACCTCACCGGGTCCAAAAAGACCCACTTATGCATCTAAGGGGAAACTGTAATGGAAATGTTTACTGTGGCGGGAGGCGTGTGGCGCAGTGGATAGAGCGTTCGTGTTGGGATCAGGGGAGCACAGGTTCAAACCCCACTGCAGTCAGCATGTCGTTGTGTCCCTGAGACACTTCACCCCAAATTGCTCCTGTGGATTGTCCACTGTATTCAGTACGTAAGTCGCTTTGGATAAAAGGGTCTAACAAGTAACATGTAATGTTTAACTATTTTCTGACATGTTATACATTAAACGATGAATGGAGAAAGTGAGCTTGCAGATTCTTTCATAATAAAAATAATCTTTACACTATAAAAACACAAAGATACAATACCTGCAAGTCAATGCAAGCATATCATATATAAGCAGAAACATATCCTTTGACCAGCTCTCTGTTGCTGATCAGAATAAAAAGAGCCTGAAGGAGATGAAAAGTATCTCAAACACTTATTAGAAGCGTAAATGAACAATGCAGCCAGTGAGAAATCTGAAGAAAATCAAAGTTTAAATAATTCTGTTTGTTCTGTCGTCAAATAACAAAAACACCAGAAGTTTCTGAAGAAGATGAAAACAGAAAACGCTCTCTGCACACTTGGAAACCAACCTGTCAGAATACGTTTGTGTTTAAAGTCATGTTCAACGTCCACTGCGGCCTTGAATCATGAAAGAGCAGGTTGATGACGCAACGGGCACTCGCAGTCTTTACGATGCGCTGAGAAAAACAAACCGATGTGGAAAACAAAAGGAGAAGCACCTCACGGCGAGGCAGACACTTTGAAGTTATCTAACATGTCTTCAGAGAGGCTGACTTTGATGTGCAGAAACTCAAACAGTGACACATCCCCCTGAAAATAATTGTCAAACGTGTTGTGGAGCACACTGACTGCCCGCAGGCGGCACAGGCATGAACTCTTATTTATTCTTTGTTCACACTTCCCTCTGTTTCATAAGCTCTCATTGTTTGGGAACATGAGAGCTGCAGCGTGACATGTCGCGGTAAGTAGTTCACGTTTTGAAGCTGTGAGTCATCCGTAAAGAGGATTTCACAGTTTCATTTATTTTGTTTATGAACTGCCGAATCTTTTGCTACACGTGGATGGGGTCAACAAAGAGGCCCTGTTAGGCTTTAGGGGGTGTTTCCTCTCCTGTAGTGTGTTATAAAGGTTTCTGTGCATGTTACGGAACATATTAACATCACTATGTAACACTAGCGCTTCTATAGCAGGAGAGGACTCTTTAAAGTAGAGACACTACATACTGATATACACCTGAACATCAGCAGGAGAGGACTCTTTAAAGTAGAGACACCACATACTGATATACAACTGAACATCAGCAGGAGAGGACTCTTTAAAGTAGAGACACTACATACTGATATACACCTGAACATCAGCAGGAGAGGACTCTTTAAAGTAGAGACACTACATACTGATAGACACCTGAACATCAGCAGGAGAGGACTCTTTAAAGTAGAGACACTACATACTGATATACACCTGAACATCAGCAGGAGAGGACTCTTTAAAGTAGAGACACTACATACTGATATACACCTGAACATCAGCAGGAGAGGACTCTTTAAAGTAGAGACACTATATACTGATATACACCTGAACATCAGCAGGAGAGGACTCTTTAAAGTAGAGACACTACATACTGATATACACCTGAACATCAGCAGGAGAGGACTCTTTAAAGTAGAGACACTACATACTGATATACACCTGAACATCAGCAGGAGAGGACTCTTTAAAGTAGAGACACTACATACTGATATAAACCTGAACATCAGCAGGAGAGGACTCTTTAAAGTAGAGACACTATATACTGATATACACCTGAACATCAGCAGGAGAGGACTCTTTAAAGTAGAGACACTACATACTGATATACACCTGAACATCAGCAGGAGAGGACTCTTTAAAGTAGAGACACTACATACTGATATACACCTGAACATCAGCAGGAGAGGACTCTTTAAAGTAGAGACACTACATACTGATATACACCTGAACATCAGCAGGAGAGGACTCTTTAAAGTAGAGACACTACATACTGATATACACCTGAACATCAGCAGGAGAGGACTCTTTAAAGTAGAAACACTACATACTGATATACACCTGAACATCAGCAGGAGAGGACTCTTTAAAGTAGAGACACTACATACTGATATACACCTGAACATCAGCAGGAGAGGACTCTTTAAAGTAGAGACACTACATACTGATATACACCTGAACATCAGCAGGAGAGGACTCTTTAAAGTAGAGACACTACATACTGATATACACCTGAACATCAGCAGGAGAGGACTCTTTAAAGTAGAGACACTACATACTGATATACACCTGAACATCAGCAGAAGAGGACTCTTTAAAGTAGAGCCACTACATACTGATATACACCTGAACGTCAGCAGGAGAGGACTCTTTAAAGTAGAGACACTACATACTGATATACACCTGAACATCAGCAGGAGAGGACTCTTTAAAGTAGAGACACTACATACTGATAGACACCTGAACATCAGCAGGAGAGGACTCTTTAAAGTAGAGACACTACATACTGATATACACCTGAACATCAGCAGGAGAGGACTCTTTAAAGTAGAGACACTACATACTGATATACACCTGAACATCAGCAGGAGAGGACTCTTTAAAGTAGAGACACTACATACTGATATACACCTGAACATCAGCAGGAGAGGACTCTTTAAAGTAGAGACACTACATACTGATATACACCTGAACATCAGCAGGAGAGGACTCTTTAAAGTAGAGACACTACATACTGATATACACCTGAACATCAGCAGGAGAGGACTCTTTAAAGTAGAGACACTACATACTGATATACACCTGAACATCAGCAGGAGAGGACTCTTTAAAGTAGAAACACTACATACTGATATACACCTGAACATCAGCAGGAGAGGACTCTTTAAAGTAGAGACACTACATACTGATATACACCTGAACATCAGCAGGAGAGGACTCTTTAAAGTAGAGACACTACATACTGATATACACCTGAACATCAGCAGGAGAGGACTCTTTAAAGTAGAGACACTACATACTGATATACACCTGAACATCAGCAGGAGAGGACTCTTTAAAGTAGAGACACTACATACTGATATACACCTGAACATCAGCAGAAGAGGACTCTTTAAAGTAGAGCCACTACATACTGATATACACCTGAACGTCAGCAGGAGAGGACTCTTTAAAGTAGAGACACTACATACTGATATACACCTGAACATCAGCAGGAGAGGACTCTTTAAAGTAGAGACACTACATACTGATAGACACCTGAACATCAGCAGGAGAGGACTCTTTAAAGTAGAGACACTACATACTGATATACACCTGAACATCAGCAGGAGAGGACTCTTTAAAGTAGAGACACTACATACTGATATACACCTGAACATCAGCAGGAGAGGACTCTTTAAAGTAGAGACACTACATACTGATATACACCTGAACATCAGCAGGAGAGGACTCTTTAAAGTAGAGACACTACATACTGATATACACCTGAACATCAGCAGGAGAGGACTCTTTAAAGTAGAGACACTACATACTGATATACACCTGAACATCAGCAGGAGAGGACTCTTTAAAGTAGAGACACTACATACTGATATACACCTGAACATCAGCAGGAGAGGACTCTTTAAAGTAGAGACACTACATACTGATATACACCTGAACATCAGCAGAAGAGGACTCTTTAAAGTAGAGCCACTACATACTGATATACACCTGAACGTCAGCAGGAGAGGACTCTTTAAAGTAGAGACACTACATACTGATATACACCTGAACATCAGCAGGAGAGGACTCTTTAAAGTAGAGACACTACATACTGATAGACACCTGAACATCAGCAGGAGAGGACTCTTTAAAGTAGAGACACTACATACTGATATACACCTGAACATCAGCAGGAGAGGACTCTTTAAAGTAGAGACACTACATACTGATATACACCTGAACATCAGCAGGAGAGGACTCTTTAAAGTAGAGACACTACATACTGATATACACCTGAACATCAGCAGGAGAGGACTCTTTAAAGTAGAGACACTACATACTGATATACACCTGAACATCAGCAGGAGAGGACTCTTTAAAGTAGAGACACTACATACTGATATACACCTGAACATCAGCAGGAGAGGACTCTTTAAAGTAGAGACACTACATACTGATATACACCTGAACATCAGCAGGAGAGGACTCTTTAAAGTAGAAACACTACATACTGATATACACCTGAACATCAGCAGGAGAGGACTCTTTAAAGTAGAGACACTACATACTGATATACACCTGAACATCAGCAGGAGAGGACTCTTTAAAGTAGAGACACTACATACTGATATACACCTGAACATCAGCAGGAGAGGACTCTTTAAAGTAGAGACACTACATACTGATATACACCTGAACATCAGCAGGAGAGGACTCTTTAAAGTAGAGACACTACATACTGATATACACCTGAACATCAGCAGAAGAGGACTCTTTAAAGTAGAGCCACTACATACTGATATACACCTGAACGTCAGCAGGAGAGGACTCTTTAAAGTAGAGACACTACATACTGATATACACCTGAACATCAGCAGGAGAGGACTCTTTAAAGTAGAGACACTACATACTGATAGACACCTGAACATCAGCAGGAGAGGACTCTTTAAAGTAGAGACACTACATACTGATATACACCTGAACATCAGCAGGAGAGGACTCTTTAAAGTAGAGACACTACATACTGATATACACCTGAACATCAGCAGGAGAGGACTCTTTAAAGTAGAGACACTACATACTGATATACACCTGAACATCAGCAGGAGAGGACTCTTTAAAGTAGAGACACTACATACTGATATACACCTGAACATCAGCAGGAGAGGACTCTTTAACCCTTACTTGAATTTGTTGAGTGAACTTTTTTTCTCCTCCAGGGTAGACAAATGATCCAAAAATGTGTTTGTTAAAAGCGTTGAAACACATGGAGGCTGCATATCAGAGAAACAACACTACATGTACTACTACTGTACATCAACAGATTAGTTTATAAAGTCTCACACAACTCAATCCTAGTCTCATTTATCCAGTTTTGTGCTCGCTACTTCCCAAATACATGCATTTTACTTCAATGAATCAAGACTTTCCTCCGTTTTGTGGATTCTTTATTCACCATGGGGGCATGCGAGAGAAAGAAATTGAATGCAACACAGGGTGAGTAATTAATAAACAAATGGTAATGTTGTGGATGCAGACACTGATGTACTGTTAGAGAGCATTACACCGAGTGGAGAACACTGTGATGCTGTGGAAACACTCGTGATTAAAAGTGAAGGAATGAGCACACAGTGGAAACTCTGCTCTCTGGTTGATTTTCCAACCAAGTTTTTCTGATTCTTCTGAACCTCCTCCAACACGGTTTGAATTCAATCATCCCACTTAAAATCTCCGCTGTGTCTGCTCTGAAGTTTTTTCCTATGATCGTCCAAAAGTAATCAGAACTTATGCAACATATTGACAAATCCAGCTCCCTGGAGCACTGGTTTCATGTGGATCTGATGGAGTGTGTCGCAGGTCTGCAGCGATTCTGTGTGTTCCTCGGCCCGGCCGCCGTGTATTTGCATTTCGTTGCCCATTTTTGCATCAGTGACAGCAGTGGCTGGGGAGAATTTAGCTCATATTTTATTAAACCAATCTGCAGCTATCGCGGTTCACTCAGAAATCTTGGCAGGTCTTCTTCAGACGGGTACTTCTTTAATTCATTATTTACCAAGTCCCATTGACACACACACACACACACACACACACACACACACACACACACACACACACACACACACACACACACACACACACACATTGCTGCAGTGCTACACATGCAGATATGACCAGAATGCTGTGAGTGTGGTGTGTGTGTGTGTGTGTGTGTGTGTGTGTGTGTGTGTGTGTGTGTGTGTGTGTGTGTGTGTCTATATATGTGTGTGTGTGTGTGTGTGTGTGTGTGTGTGTGTGTGTGTGTGTGTCTATATATGTGTGTGTGTGTGTGTGTGTGTGTGTGTGTGTGTGTGTGTGTGAGAGAGAGAGTGTTTGATTCCTCTGCAATCTAGCCAAGCCAGTGGATGTGCCCAGGCATTGTGTGTGTGTCTATGTGAGTGAGTGTGTGTGTGTGTGTGTGTGTGTGTGTGTGTGTGTGTGTATTTGTTTGTGTGTGTGTATTTTATTTATTTAGACATGTACAATGACCTGAATACTGTGTGTGAATGAATGTGTATGTGTGTGTGTGTGTGTGTATATATATGTGTGTGTGTGTGTGTGTGTGTGTGTGTGTGTGTGTGTGAGAGTGTTTGATTCCTCTGAAATCTAGCCAAGCCAGAGGATATGCCCAGGCATTGTGTGTGTGTCTATATGTGTGTGTGTCTATATATATGTGTGTGTGTGTGTGTGTGTGTGTGTGTGTGTGTGTGTGTGTGTGTGTGTGTGTGTGTGTGTGTGTGTGTGTGTGTGTGTGTGTGTGTGTGTGTGTGTGTGTACTCTTAATTTGGATCCCCTGGTCCACATTCAATCCATATTTTTCTTTTCTTCGGTCACTAATGAGGCTCCTATCTCAGTTCAAAGAAAAAACAAATTCTTTCAAGTAGCATCTTCTCTTTGGGGCTTGTATATGTTCGTCATCAGCACGTCATCCAGAGAAGACAGTTCACGTTGCATCTTTTATCGCATTACCCTTTTTAATAATAATAATGTTTCGGTGCCGGACGCAGGGACAGGCTTTGTCTCCTCGTTGTGATTGACTGTGAAACGACCTCTTTAGTTGTAATGTGCTAACATCATATCCATAGCAGCTCAATGACTCACGCAGCATTAGCTCTGCTGTGTCCTCCCAGCATGCACAGGCACTTGTAGTTGTTTTCACATGGCCATTATGCACGGTTGTTGATGCCTCCAGACATGTTCTCCTCTTTCATTTTAAGTGGAGCCTCGACTGATGTTGCTTTGAATTGCGTGAGCCAACGTTGACCCTTGATGTTTCTTTGAAGGAGCCTCTGTTTCTCTGCAGAACCTCCACAGTGCATCCACCTGAAGCTGCAGGAATAACATATATTATGCTCCATACTGTAGATCTGGAACAAACTCCCAGAAACCTGCAGGTCCGCTGCAACTCTGACTACTTTTAAATCCAGGCTGAAGACTTTTCTTTCTGCCGCTGCTTCTAATTGAACTATTCATATCTAACCCGGGGCGGACTGGCCATCGGGACGTTCGGGACGAATCCCGATGGGCTGGTACTGCTAGCACCCCCCCCCCGTTGATAATTTACTTGCGGTACCGAAGTGGGCCGGTCGAGAGTCCCGGGCTGATTGGTAGTCCCAGTCCGCCCCTGTATCTCACACTGCACTGTAACTTTTATTCATGTATGTCCAACCCAGTCTCACGGCATTTCGTGTTATAGTCACAAAATTAATTTAATCTATTGATTCGTGTTCACCAACACGATTTTCACATTTCTTTTGTGTCACACAGAACGATTTTAAAAGCAATGTATTTCTATTGGTAGTATGTTTCGTGCCTGCAACACATCTTTTTGTCCGGTCGGGTCTTGGAAGACCAGAAGCTGTGTGGTTCATAAAAACATGTTCTTACTCAATATCTTACCCTAAGCCTAACTCTATCCCTTTTATTTTAAATTGTATAATGTCTGAGTTTTTTTGCCGTCAGTGAGGAAAAGAAATAAGAATACTGAAATCTGTATTTTATGTCTGAGTTTTTTCCTTCTAATTTGTTATTATTTGGTGCAGGCACGAAACATACTACCAATAGAAATACATTGCTTCTAAAATCGTTCTGTGTCAGAATACTGAAATCTGTATTTTTTTAAATGTCTTTTTCCTTCTAATTTGTTATTATTTACATTGCTTTTAAAATCGTTCTGTGTGACACGAAAAAAATGGCGAAATCGTGTTGGTGAACACGAATCAATAAATTAATTTCGTGACTATAACACGAAATGCTGTGAGACTGTGTTGATATGTCAGACTGTGTTATTCTATATTAGCTTATTTGTTATGCTAGTTTTTATTCCCTTTGCTTTTTAGTTAATGTTTTTAAACACCATTTTAAAATGTCATTCCTCCGCACTTTGTTAATGCCCTTAGTGTTTTTCATTTTTCTAAATCATTCCTGTAAATATGAAACTATGTGCAATAAACTGAACACGCAATTGAACTCTGATTCTGATGAGTTTTTCCTCGTGTGGAAAGGTGCCATATAAATAAACTTGCCTTGCCTCGATGTGTCCATGAAAATCTTGTTTCCTCCCCTTTGTGTGTGCCAGCAGTCTTCAATAGCTACTGCAGCATTTCTGACAAAATAGTTACCTACCTCACCTCTGAATCTCCACACACACACACACACACACACACACACACACACACACACACACACACACACACACACACACACACACACACACCTTCCTCCTTATGGATTCAGAGCCAGTGTTCTGCGGCGCCTTTGTTCCCCTCTGCAGGCTGGTTTCAGATCCTCTCTGCTCTGTCATCAGGATTACAGGCTGTGCTGTAGCAGATTAATGACTGACATCTCCACACTCTCTCAGCAGCGCGCCGCACACACACACACACACCGCCGTACCGGGCCTTGCTTGTGAGGAACAACTGCGGGGGAGATAATGCATTGTGTTGGTCTGAGAACAATATGTTAGCTGTGTGATGTGTGAAGTGGAATATTGTGTGTGTGTGTGTGTGTGTGTGTGTGTGTGTGTGTGTGTGTGTGTGTGTGTGTGTGTGTATGTGTGTGTGTGTGTGTGTGTGTGTGTGTGTGTGTGTGTGTGTGTGTGTGTGTGTGTGTGTGTGTGTGTGAGCCACGGGGTTTGTGTGTAAATTAGTTATTTTCAAGCGGTTGTACGTGCAGCAGAAGCTTCTCAACCTCAACATCTCAGTGCAGCTCAGCAGGACGCAGAGTTAAGTTGGTGAATACAGGCCTTAAGCTCTTGGTAATGTGTGTGTGTGTGTGTGTGTGTGTGTGTGTGTGTGTGTGTGTGTGTGTGTGTGTGTGTGTGTGTGTGTGTGTGTGTGTGTGTGTGTGTGTGTGTGTGTGTGTGTGTGTGTGTATGTGTGTGTGTGTGTGTGTGTGTGTGTGTGTGTGTGTGTGTGTGTGTGTTCATGTGTACATATCCATGTTTGTGCACTCGTGTTTTGAGAGCCCAGAAGGAAGAAATGGCAGTTACAAGACGAGCACATAAGAGATTGTGGACTCCTGCCTGATGCATAGTCTCTCCAACAGAAACAGAGTGTGTGTGACTGCTTTGTTTGAGCATGTGCAGACCACCTGCCCACCCTGTGGACTAAAGTCATGTTCTTCACTAGATAGACAAAAAAGACAACAAGAAAACTGGTTAGTGTGTTTTTATCTCTTGCCAAAACCGTTGTGAGTCACTCTTTTTGTTCCATTTTTGGTCTCCACCCACTCCAAATGGAAATATCTCGCTCCACCTGCTCTTTCCTTCAGACTAAAGTCATGTTCTACTCTAGAAAGAGAGAAAAACCAATGCAGGAAAGTGTTATTGTGTTTTTAAAGCTTGCAGTAACTCATGTACTTGACTCATTGTTGGTCTCCATCCACTCCATATTTTAATATCTGGCTCTTTAGCTGCTAAATGCTCCATTATGCTTCTCAAACTGTGTCTGAATGCTTGTTGCTGCTAAGTGGTTTGTGTGTAAATGAGTTATTTTCAAGCGGTTGTACGTGCAGCAGAAGCTTCTCAACCTCTACACCTCAGCGCAGCTCAGCAGGACGCAGAGTTAAGTTGGTGAATACAGGCCTTAAGCTCTTGGTAATGTGTGTGTGTGGTGTGTGTGTGTGTGTGTGTGTGTGTGTGTGTGTGTGTGTGTGTGTGTTGTGTGTGTGTGTGTGTGTGTGTGTGTGTGTGTGTGTGTGTGTGTGTGTGTGTGTGTGTGTGTGTGTGTGTGTGTTCATGTGTACATATCAATTAGGTGCGTTCACACCGGAGTACTTTGGTGTACTTTTCCCACAATAGTTCATCAGAACTACGATATATTTACGTTCACACCAAAAAGCCCCAGGAACTAAAGTAGCTCAAATTAGTTCGTCCGACCCGCTTTTCAGTCCCTGCTAGAGAGCAGGGACTGTCGTGGGAGAAAATGTGCGGAATGCATACCATGCCCGTTTGACTCTGAATTTTTTTTTGGAAGCGGCCATTGTATTTGCTCGCTTCGGGCAGCGTACCCGAAGAGATTACTTTTGTGAAAGCAGTTATTATAGCAACACTAAATAAATCATCGGAGCGGTGGAATTGATGAGGATGTCTCGGCGCTTCTGGCGATTTACTCGGAGGACGCGAAGCGCCGCATTCAGAAGCTTCTACTGAATGCAGTTTCCGTGGCTCTGCAAAGTTAGCAGACCTAGCAAAGTCATGTCGGGACGAAGGTAAAATAAAATACATGCACTGCACTGTTTTAATCTGCACAATACTGGTCTTAGATGTACTTTTATTTGCTCAGTAGATCGAGCTAGCCATGCTAGAACTTGCTAACGTTAGGTCCAAGCTGGCTAACAACATCTAGCTAGCTAGCTATTCTCAGCCATGCCCGCTATGAACACGTTTTGACTTGTGAATAAGTGTGCAATGTTCTGTAATTTGCTTCACTAACTCATGGCACTAATCGTGTGTTTCAGGCGAGGTGTTTCTCTCAGGATTAGAAACTAGTTTTCCCCTCCGGGATAAAACGATAATATAACGTTAGCAATTAGCATGCTAGCTGGACATAATGCTACCTCTGTATTCTTACCTCTAACAATACATTGTAGTTGCTATAATTTCAAGTAATTTGCAACATTCATTCTACATGTTAATGGTAAAAGCTTAAACAGTTGATTACCTGCATGCCACAAAGACTGATGTTCTAATATTTTTGCACATTTAAGTAGAAATGTAATTGAAATTCTATTTATTTTTTATTTTTTTTATTGATTGTTATAATTGTACTCAGCCATGTTATGTTAGATGTCAATCCACTTACTACTACTAACTACTACTGACTAACTACTCTGGCCTTGAAAGAAGAAGAAGGTGATATAACTATTAATAAGTAAAAGTAAATCGAAATATGTATTGCATCACCGCCGCTTAGAGTTCATGCACAAGTCATTTGCTTGATAATGAATTGATGCATTGTAGCAATAATTGTAGTCAATATCAAAGAGAGATGTAATTTCGATATTTCAGTCCAAGCTTGATTGGCCCAGCTACCTCAGTATATGTGATGTATAAATAAAAGGATTACATGAAAACGGTTTGATCTTCTATCTCACAGTAAACTGGACTATTAATCAACATTTTGCCTCGTTGTTGCGATTAAACTGATCTTGTATCTTGCATATTTCACCTTAGGAAAGTGGGCACGCGATGACAGCTTCCTTGACACCATTATGGCAATGGACCGCCGTGCCATGGTCAGCAAGGAGAATGAGGACCTGCGTGCCAAGGAGATGCACGACGAACGGCTGCTGCATTCACACAAGGCCCAGGAATCGAGGTGGAGCAACAAAATACCTTTCAGGCTGGGCTTCTGGCAGTGCTAAGCGAGCTGATTAAATCCAACAGGCCTTCAATACAAAAATTAAGAAAAACTTGTCGTTGATAAACTGTACAATGACTTGTTGGGAGGCGTGTGGTGCAGTGGTCTGGTGCGTTGGTGTTCGGATCAGAGGAGCACAGGTTCAAACCCCACTGCAGTCAGGATGTCGTTGTGTCCCTGGGCAAGACACTTCACCCCAAATTGCCTACACCTGGGACAGTTAATTTTGTATTATTGTGATTATATATATATATATGCCACTGTTATTAATACTGACACCTAACTTTGCACTAAGGTGTGTCTGCTGCTGAGCCTACCTATTGTTATTATATATATATATATATATCTATATATATATATATCTATATATATATATATATATATATAGATATCTATGCCACTGTTATTATATTGTTTTGATACTACTGACACTTATTGATCTGCTGCTGATAAATAAAAGAGAACCTACATGCACAGCACTAGCATCATGACTGTCTTTGTTTAAACCAGCAGCAGTGCAGCGGTACACAGACCAACCTGTGTGTGTGTAACGTAGTTCTTCAGGTGTGTATGCTTAACATGTATGTATTTATCACAGTAAAGATGATATACAAAAGCTTTTTAAAGAGCTTTCAACCTCATCCCATTGTCTTTAACACACATTTAACATAATAATATACTCATTAATATACAAATATACAGTATGAGTACTGTTTTGATACTGACATTTAATCTTTGCACTAAGATGTGTCTGCACTATTGTAATTGTGTCTGTTGACTGGTAAATAAAAGAGAACCAAATGCACTACAAAAGATCAGCTTTATTGTCAATTTACAATTTCCATGCTGTTCAGATGCCTCTCCACAACGTTGCTTCCAGGCGAATACAGAGGAGTTGAAAAGAGCCCTTGGACATTCGGAAATCTTTGATCCACTGCACATTGGTGTACGTTGGCACCACCTTTTCCCACCAGGCCGACGTTCTATTGTTCACCCAGAGAGAGCGCGGGACACGACGCGTTCCGTAGTATTCGCATATCTGGAACACATACAAAGACACAAATTAGCCCTACATAACTCCATAAATCCAACATTAGATAGTATTAATGTAATTTAATGAACGTACCATTGCTGTTCTTTGGGCGTGATAACGGTCATCATGCTCAGCTGTCCTACTGCGAAACATGTCCATAGCGTGTGCTTTCGTCGTCCAATCCTTTTGTTAAGGCTTCTTAACCGCCTTCGCCTCCGACTCAGCATTTCTATTGCATTTGAATGGTCGATCTGTATTTGTATTTGTGGTTATTGGCTTAAATAACTCAGTTACGAAGCTGTATAACACGACCACCAAAACGTCAACTCCATACCGTGCCTGAGGTCGGAAGGTAAACAGAAGCATACAGCGGAAGCGGAAGTTTTTTTTCTTCTTCTTCTCTCGGTTTTTTGGCGAATTGCAACATTAAGGTGCATACCGCCACCTACTGTACTCGCCGTGAAGTTGTTTGCGGCCTGCCAGTAAACCCAAAGCAGAAGAAGAAGAAATGACGTCAGCGGTTCATTTGCCTAATCCACCCCCAGGAACTCATTTTGGTGTGAACGCGATCTGCTTTAGTTCATCAGAACTATAGAGCTCTCATGAACTAAAGTTCTCATGAACTATTGTGGGAAAAGTACTTGGTGTGAACGCCCCTCATGTGTGTGCACTCGTGTTTTGAGAGCCCAGAAGGAAGAAATGGCAGTCACAAGACGAGCACATAAGAGATCGTGGACTCCTGCCTGATGCATAGTCTCTCCAACAGAAACAGAGTGTGTGTGTGACTGCTTTGTTTGAGCATGTGCAGACCACCTGCCCACCCTGTGGACTAAAGTCATGTTCTTCACTAGATAGACAAAAAAGACAACAAGAAAACTGGTTAGTGTGTTTTTATCTCTTGCCAAAACCGTTATTTGTGAGTCACTCTTTTTGCTAAATGTTTGGTCTCCACCCACTCCAAATATAAATATCTCGCTCCACCTGCTCTTTCCTGCAGACTAAAGTCATTTTCTACTCTAGAAAGAGAGAAAAACCAATGCAGGAAAGTGTTAGTGTGTTTTTAAAACTTGCAGTAACTCATGTACTTGACTCATTGTTGGTCTCCATCCACTCCACATTTTAATATCTGGCTCTTTAGCTGCTAAATGCTCCATTATGCTTCTCAAACTGTGCCTGAATGCTTGTTGCTGCTAAGTGGTTTGTGTAGCCCATAAGAGATTGTGGACTCCTGCCTGATGCATATTCTCTCCAACAGAAACAGAGTGTGTGTCTGACTGCTTTGTTCGAGGCGTATAGTGGAAACTGGCAGCGGTCGTATACAAATCCAAAAGCAAGCAAACAAACAAACTGAGCGCTAACACTTTCCGAAAGTTTGGGATAAATTAGGCCAGCGTCTCATGCCACCTCGGAGCCTGGTAGAAGCAGCGTATGTGTGTCATGAATTACTAAGTGGTCATATTTGGGGCTTCTCGCAGCCATCACACAGCTGAGGCTTAACATCCTGAGATTTGCCCTCAAGTGTCCAGGACAGCCATCTGAGCTCTGAGAGCAGTCTGGTGTCTGGGAAATGTCGCCTTAACACATGTTGTCTTTTTTGATAGAGATCTATAAGTGCTTGTGTCCTAAATGTGACTCATACATTTGGTTTATAATAATAGCCAGTGGTGCAAAGTGTATTTGTACTCCACTACCTTTCAGAGTCCATTATTGTTCACTTCTTTTATGTGACAGCTGAGTCTACTGGTGGCTTTTCACATTAACATTTTACGTTTAAAATCGTATGGCGAGCTTATAAAACACAATGTGTTGTTAGAAATTAAACTCGTACCGTGCGACCTCTTCGACTGAAAGCTTTCTCTACCACTCGTCACATTTCAGAGGACATTGAGTGTCATATGGTAACGATTGGAGGCTTAAAGATAACGTTAATGAGATTAATTTTAGAGTTAATAGATGAGAGTAACACCTACGTCACTTCCGGGCGAAAATTACGGCCCCGCCCACTTTTGGGGGAAAACAACGCTGTCATTTGAATGGCGGTCAATACACATTCTGAAGTTGTTGCCAATCCAATCAGAATTTTTTGAAAACCGTGGATTTGTGGATCTTCAAAGAGCCCGGTTACGATGGCCAGTCAGGCAAACAATTACATTCAATCATTCGAAATCGACAATCGGGCTCGATATATGGTTAAATTAAAATCAGTAGTCGAGGCCGTAATTTACTCTCATGAGCGAGGCGGAAAATAATAGTTGTATCATGCCAACAAGCTGCTGTGTCATTTATTGCTGCTCAAACATTAAAACAAATCCAGAGTTCAGTGTTTCTGAATTTCCTCTAAGAACAAAGGACAGTAAAAGAAGAGCTCTGTGGCTTCAGGCTCGATCGCCATTCAAATGACAGCGTTGGTTTCCCCCAAAAGTGGGCGGGGCCGTAAAGTGACGTAGATGTTACTCTCATCTATGAAAATTGATAGCCTACTGATATATTTAACCGTATATCGAGCCCGATCGTCGATTTCCAATGGCTTAATGTAATTGTTTGCCTGACTGGCCATCGTGATCGGGCTCTTTGAAGATCAGAAAATCCACGGTTTTCTTACATTTCTGATCGGATTGGCAAAAACTTCAGAATTTGTATCGACCGCCATTCAAATGACAGCTTTGTTTTCCCAAAAGTGGGCAGAGTCGTACTTTTTGCCCGGAAGTGACGCATTTGTTACTCATGTATATGAAGTGAGGTGTAATTTCCCTTCTAACCATTTGAAATGTATCTTGGATCCGTGGATTAAAAAGTACAATACCTGCCTGAATTGTAGTGCAGTAGAAGTATGAAGCAGCAGAAAATGTAAATACTCTAATACAGAAAAAGTACTACCAAATTGTACTTAAGTGCATGATTTGTAATGGAGTACTATCACATTAAAGTAGTGGTACCATTTCATGCATTATTATGAAAATACTTCAATTAACTACAAATCATTTTTCAAAACCTGTTGAATAAAAACACACACAATCATATGTGGTAAAATACTTTTATAGAGCAGTAATCCATATCTGAAATAAATCATCCAAGCAGAACTCATCTTACTCATTTTCTCAATTTATATATATTCCGTTTTATGTATATATATCATTTGTGTGTGTGTGTGTGTGTGTGTGTGTGTGTGTGTGTGCTGTGTGTGTGTGTGTGTGTAGACATGTTGCATCAATTACAGTATATTAAAAGATTTAAATACAGGTCATAATAATTCTTTTTAAATGTCTCTGGATATAAAAGCTGGTGTTCTGACCCTCATTAGTCCATAATGAAGATGAATCCCTTCTGTATTTTTCTCTCTCTGCCTATAAACTTTATACATTTATAAATATCCTCCCTCCTCTGCTCTGTATTGCCTCTTGTACGGTGCCCCCTGCCCCGTCCCACCCCCATATATATCTCCTAATTGCTTCATAACTGTGAGTCATGTTGTGCACTGAACTTTTGCTTTTATTTGACTTCAGCACTTTTACTTCCCTGCGCCAGAATCTGACCTGGAAGTGCTGAAGAGGCATTTTTTCAAAGCAGCAACAACATGTTTGCCCCAGTCAAACCATTCTCATCGACTCCAGCGGTAAAATCTCTCCTCCCACAGTTTGCATTTTAATTCAGTCCGCTCGTTTTGTTCGTAGTTCATCATCTGTGGGGCTTTTTTTTTTTAGTACGCAGTGCATTACGGTATCAAAATGTCTCTGTTCTCTCGCACTCAGAGGAACCAGAAACATTTCTTCCGGTTCTTCTTGGTGGTGGCGGGGGGTCTTTCCGCCTGAGGGGAGTCCAGTTGTTGTGGAGTGGAGGGTTGGGGAGTGGGGGTCTGTGGGGAGCCTTCAGGGGGGTCGCCCACCTTCCACGTGCGGACCACCTGGCCCTCCTGCAGACGGAAGTCATGCTCTACACTGAAAAACAGAGAAGAGACACAATAAAAATCAAGTGTTAGTAGCTGTTTTCACTCGGTCAGCTTCAATCTCAGGATCCATGTATTTGTGATCCTCTCCAGAATGGAAGTAGTCATCACATACAGAGCATCAACTAGTTCCTGAACAGTGTCCTTCACATGCTGATATCCAAGAGAGGGAGTTACACAGTCACAAGATGGAGGACTATCGGTTCTTGTAGGTACCTGTAATCATACATCCTGTCATGAACAAAATACTGACTTTTTTCTCAAATTCTAAAGATTCTGAATTTTTTCGGAAAATCTCAAAATTCTGACTTTTTTTCTCAAAATCTCAAAATACTGTCTTTTTTCTCAAAATTCTGACTTTTTTCTCAAATTCTAAAAATTATGTATTTCTTGGGAAAATCTCAAAATTCTGACTTTTTCTCAAAATTCAGATTTTTTTCCCCAAATCTACAAATTCTGACTTTTCTCAAAATTCTGACTTTTTCTCAAAATTCTGACTTTTTCTCAAAATTCTGACTTTTTCTAAATACTTAAAAATAATAATAATAATAATCCCTCTTCCCCGGCTTGAGCTTCAATCTCAGGATCCATGTATTTATGATCCTCTCCAGAATGGAAGTAGTCATCACATACAGAGCATCAACTAGTTCCTGAACAGTGTCCTTCACATGCTGATATACAAGAGAGGGAGTTACACAGTCACAAGATGGAGGAATAGAAAGCAGTATTCAATGTTTACTTCAGATTAGCTCCACGTCAGAAATGATCATGCTTGTCATATGTCTATCTCCATAGAGGCTGAATCATCATGTTAATCACATAGCTATCATATGCCTCAAACAGTCCTGATGCTCTTCTAGGTAATCAAACATCCTGTCATGTACACAGCTACAGTTGGGATACCTTTGTTAGCATGTGTACTTTCATATTAGGAGAGTACATTCAGAATTTTCCCAACAAGTGGGTTTTTTACTTGCAATAACTGATGTGATGAACCTTTCTTGGTCTCCTCCCCATACATACTGTATACCTGCCCTTCCTGCAGATAATAGGAAATGCAGGAAAGTGTAGTTTTTAAACCTTCGACTGACTCTTAATGCTCCATTTTTGCTCTCCACCCACCCGAAATGTAACTATCTTGCTCTTTGGTTCCTAAATGCTCCTCTAAATTCTCATTAACTGTGTCTGTCTGCTGTTCACTGCTAAGTAGGCAGGGCGCAGTGGGTTTGAGCAGCTTTCTCACTGAAAACAGCAGCCAGAAAACAAGCTACGTCATAAAGATCCCTAAAGCCGAGGAGAGCTTCAGATGCGAGTGATAATACTCTGTAGACTCTTCCCCACGAGTGGCGGCTTTCACATCGTCACATTGTTTCCACATTGTTATTACAAAGAAATCAATTAGCGCCACTTGCAGAAATAAGGATGAAGAGTGTGAACAGAAGAAAACACAAGAAAGCGTGTTCAGCACCGAAAGAGACTCCCACATCCACTGCACAATCATGGAGCTGTGGACAAAGTGAATCAAGGGCTAACATGCTGAGGATCACAGAAATCTTGCAGCACCAGGATGCATCTCTGCAGCTCCAGGATGCATCTCTGCAGCACCAGGATGCATCTCTGCGGCTCCAGGATGCATCTCTGCGGCTCCAGGATGCATCTCTGCGGCACCAGGATGCATCTCTGCGGCTCCAGGATGCATCTCTGCGGCTCCAGGATGCATCTCTGCGGCTCCAGGATGCATCTCTGCGGCTCCAGGATGCATCTCTGCGGCACCAGGATGCATCTCTGCGGCTCCAGGATGCATCTCTGCGGCACCAGGAAGCATCTCTGCGGCACCAGGATGCATCTCTGCGGCACCAGGAAGCATCTCTGCAGCACCAGGATGCATCTCTGCAGCTCCAGGATGCATCTCTGCAGCACCGGGATGCATCTCTGCAGCACCGGGATGCATCTCTGCAGCACCGGGATGCATCTCTGCAGCTCCGGGATGCATCTCTGCAGCACCGGGATGCATCTCTGCAGCTCCAGGATGCATCTCTGCAGCACCGGGATGCATCTCTGCAGCTCCAGGATGCATCTCTGCAGCACCGGGATGCATCTCTGCAGCACCAGGATGCATCTCTGCAGCACCAGGATGCATCTCTGCAGCACCGGGATGCATCTCTGCAGCTCCAGGATGCATCTCTGCAGCACCGGGATGCATCTCTGCAGCACCGGGATGCATCTCTGCAGCACCGGGATGCATCTCTGCAGCACCGGGATGCATCTCTGCAGCTCCGGGATGCATCTCTGCAGCACCGGGATGCATCTCTGCAGCTCCAGGATGCATCTCTGCAGCACCGGGATGCATCTCTGCAGCTCCAGGATGCATCTCTGCAGCACCGGGATGCATCTCTGCAGCACCAGGATGCATCTCTGCAGCACCAGGATGCATCTCTGCAGCACCGGGATGCATCTCTGCAGCTCCAGGATGCATCTCTGCAGCACCGGGATGCATCTCTGCAGCACCGGGATGCATCTCTGCAGCACCAGGATGCATCTCTGCAGTCACACACACACACAACGAAAAGTCAGGATGGTGCATCGTCAGTCACATGACAGCTCAGAGCGAGAGGTGAACTCTGAAGCACCTCTGCAGAGGCCAGGGGCGGACTGGGCCCACCTCGGTACCACAAGTAAATACCGCTAGTAAATTGTCGACGGGGGGGGGGGGGGTGTCCCGAACGTCCCGATAGCCAGTCCGCCGCAGAGGCTATAGGTAAATGTAAGCAATGCATCTGCAGTCAAAAAGGACACTATTTGCTCAGTAAATTACTTTTGTCAGCAGTTACATGTTGGGTACAGATCCCCCCCCCCCCTCGAGAACTGATTCCTTTCCCCCCTTTTCTTTTTCCTTATTCATTTTTTCTTTGCTGCTATTCTTGCTTATTATGCAGTGGCCTAGTTAGCTGGTGTTTCTCATCACAGCAGCTGGAAATAAAGAGGACTCCCTCGGTCGAGGAAGAGAGGAGGACTGGAACATTAAGGACTCATCACATTCACATCCATCTGGCTTTTCACGTAGCTCCCACTCCCTCAACCACTTCACTGTGAAAGGCCCACTGGTGATCCAATGCGATGAATAAACTAGGGAGAAAGTGATTATTAACTTGCATATCTCATTTTAAAACTATGAACATAACCTTTTCACATTTGAATGTGTTTTTATACGTTTCGTTATTGTGCTTTTTAAATGTGGTTTTATTATTTACTCCTATTGTGTTATTCTATATTGTATGTGTTCCCTGGACAGCACTTTGGCCAACTGAGGTTGTTTTGAATGTGTTATATAAATAACAGGGTGGTCCTTAGTGCCATGTACATTTTCAAATTCATTTATTTTAAGCTCCAACCACCGGAATGTGTTATGATAGTCAAGAAAACTCTCCTGGTGAATTTTATTCAAATTCCAACAACATTTACCCCCCCCCCCTCATCAACCTGGAAAAGATTAGCCTCACGTAGGGTGGTCCTTAAAATTGAAAGTGGGAAAGTCTAAGCTCCGACCCCCAGAATTCATTCTATTAGTCAAGAAGACTCTCCTGGTGAATGTTTTCCTCAATCTGACAACATGTACCCCCCCCCCCCCTGATCGACCTGGGCTGCCACGGTGCTGCAACTGAGGCTACACTTCCAGGTCGATGAGGGGGGGGGGGTACATGTTGTCAGATTGAGGAAAACATTCACCAGGAAAGATTTCTTGACTAATAGAATGAATTCTGGTGGTCGGAGCTTATGGCGCGTTTCCACTACACGGTCCCGCTCGGCCTCGTTAGGACTGGCTCACTTTATGGCGCATTTCCATTACAGTTTAGGAACTGGGGTAGTATCTATAGTAACGCAGTGTAGGCGGAGCCGTGACGTCATCTTCAATGAGAACCCCAGAAAAACAACACAGCCGTTAGCTGTTAGCACTCAGAGCTCCTCATATATGTTCAGAAACTAGACACAAGTTAAACAAGTACAAACCACAGACTGCCTGTGTCATGACGAATACAGTCGCTGCTTTATTTATGTCTGTATAGGCCGTTGTTGTGAGTGTGGACGGTCGGAGCATATACTGCGTTAGCTTAGCCAATCTCCATTTAGAAAACACGCATTTTAAAAGGTTTTTCGCCTGCCGTCTGTCTGCAGACTTGACAAAGCATTAATTCATGGTTTTTACTAACCGGTATCAGTATGTTGTTACTTCGGCATCATTTTGAAACGTGTATTACAATTAAATCACGGTCAAATATGTCCATCTTGTTGTAGTTGTAGCCCCCTTGCCAGCGATGCTCTCTCTAGTTTAGCATACTCAGCCCGACTCAGCCTCGTTGTCTCTGGCCCTAGACCCACGATTTTATGAGGCCAGAAAAACTGTGAATTAGGACCCGCCGGCCGGTAGGCCAAGTGGAAACGCAACCAAAAACGGGCCGCTGACGTCACAGCCCTCTTAAACCGTGCTCCGCGCTGTAGTGGAAACGCGCCATTAGACTTTCCCACTTTCAATTTTAAGGACCACCCTGATAAATAAATAAAGATTGAGATTGAGATGTGACCGACTCTTTTTGCTCCATTTTTTGTCTCCACCCACTCCAAATGTTAATGTCTAGCTCTACCTGCCCTTTCCTGCAGACTTAAAGGTGGGGTAGGTCATTTTGGAGAAACCAGCTCGAGTGTGCTAGAATTTGAAAATACACAGCCAGAGAAAATCTGCCACTTCCTTACAGAGCCCCTCCTCCAACACACACGAACGCGCACATGACCAATGAGGGCACGAGATAAGTTTGTGCACAGATGGAAGGCTGACAGGCAGGTAGGCCATCCAGTTACTTTAGCCGGGCCGGCTCAGGTGATTGGTCGTGCTTTTTACAGTACTACGGCTTCCACAGATGATATTTTTGAATGAATTTTTTGTCAAAGCACTTAAGATATTCATTGCTATCGGGATGTTAAGAGCATTCCATGGAATATAACAAAAAGTGTATTTGGAGCCAGTTTCTCAAACTTACCTACCCCACCTTTAAGTCATGCTCTACACTAGAAAGAGAAAAGAGACGATGCATGAAAGTGTTTTAAAAACTGAGGAGGACTGGAACAACAAGGACTCTCACATTCACATCCATCTGGCTTTTTTGACGTAGCTCCCACTCCCTCAACCACTTCACTGTGAAATGCCCACTGGTGATCTAACGCACTGAATAAACAAATGAAACCCCGGACAGGAGCACGGCGTAGGCACCGGGTGCGGGACGGAGTAAACAGTCAAACAGTGAGTGGGCACAAAGAGCGGTGGAGAGGATTTCTTTCCTCCGCAATATTTACAGCAGGCAAAAATGAAGCCACTTCAGATTCAAACAAACCCACAAAGCTGAAATGAGGCGCTAGCGTAGGGTGTTCTTGGTCAAAGGGGGGTCCTTCTGAGTCTTTTATCATCTTTTGCAAAAGAGGCACACAGCCAACAGAAAGCAAATGTCTCCTCAGGCGAGTGCAACGACTCAATCTGAAGAGTCTGCTTTTATACAGTGTCAATGCTTAGTCATGAGATAACTGACCCATGATCAGATCAATGGTCTCCATCCGTGTGGTCACATGGCACCTGGTCATCTACCCTAAGGGATGAGATCTCAACTACATTGATCTAGTATCTTATGACTTTTAAGGCTTACAGAATTTTATTATTTATACAATATCATGAAAGTCAATTCTTTGATAAGCATAACTTCCATTGCGCTAGTCAGCAGGAAAGACAGCAATGGAGTCATAAATGTCGTTTATACTTGGGACGATGGGAACATGTCCACTTGCACAAAGAATCGTACACTTTGAGAAAAGGTTATCTGCACAAGAGAACATGTACACTCTGGAGGACTGTTCACACTTCTTGGGTGTATTTCTGGTAACCCAAGTGGTGCAATTTGGACCATCGAAACGTTTAATATTAGTAATAATGGAATAGAGAATAGTAAAACAATGGTTGCTCCCGCTTTGCAGCAGCGTAGCACAGTGACTGCAATAGTTTTCAATATAGCAATAGCATGTATATATGTGTTGTTTGCAGAGGTGGGAAGGAGTGGGGTACAAATACTTCGTTACTGTACTTAAGTACATTCTTCTGGTATCAGTACTTTACTCCACTACTTATTTTTCTGACGACTTTTTACTTTGACTTCTTACATGTTGAACACAAATACCTGTACTTTCTACTTCTTACATTTTGAACACAAATACCTGAACTTTCTACTTCTCACCTTTTGAACACAAATACCTGTACTTTCTACTTCTTACATTTTGAACTCAAATACCTGTACTTTCTACTTCTTACATTTTGAACCCAAATACCTGTCCTTTCTACTTCTTACATGTTGAACACAAATACCTGTACTTTCTACTTCTTACATGTTGAACACAAATACCTGTACTTTCTACTTCTTACATGTTGAACACAAATACCTGTACTTTCTACTTCTTACATGTTGAACACAAATACCTGTACTTTCTACTTCTTACATTTTGAACCCAAATACCTGTCCTTTCTACTTCTTACATGTTGAACACAAATACCTGTACTTTCTACTTCTTACATGTTGAACTCAAATACCTGTACTTTCTACTTCTTACATTTTGAACCCAAATACCTGTCCTTTCTACTTCTTACATGTTGAACCCAAATACCTGTACTTTCTACTTCTTACATTTTGAACCCAAATACCTGTCCTTTCTACTTCTTACATGTTGAACACAAATACCTGTACTTTCTACTTGTTACATGTTGAACACAAATACCTGTACTTTCTACTTCTCACATTTCCCAAACAGGCTGGTTCCTTTAGTTTGAATGTGTGTTTGGTGGCGTGATCATTATTATTTAGAGTCATTGCGTGCCTATTGATTTGAACACGATCCGTGTATCCATCATTTCCTGGTCTTCTCTAAAGAAGAGGGACCAATGAAAACGTTGTCATGTTTGCCGTTGTTCAGCATGGAAACATTCATTAGCTAACAATGACATTATTGTTCTATTAATATAAAGGGAGGTCAGGTACTCTTTAAAACAGCTGCTAGTTATGGGTACTTTTTACTTCAGTACATTTCAAAGCCCTCTTTACTTTTACTTGAGTAAAGAAGTTTAGTCAATACTTCTACTTTTACCAGAGTATTTTTAAACACGAGTATCTGTACTTCTACTTGAGTAAAGGATGTGTGTACTTTTGCCCTCTCTGGTTGTTTGCATAGGGCACTTAATGCTATAGTGGTTTTTAAATCAGGAAAAAGTGTGCCTTACCACTTTTTCTAACTCCATGCATGGAGTCCATTTCTGCCACCCTGAAATGAATAGAGTAAATAAAACACTCACATCTCCAAGGCCTTCTCATTTCGTGCCACCATACTGCTCAGCTGCCTATAGGACTCCCCAGTGGCTGCTGCTATCTGAGAGCCATCTTTGTGAAAATGAATAGCCTCGGTGCAGCGCTCTGGCTCAGTGGCACTGTGGGAGCTGTCCACCCTCAACCTTAATTATCTGCACACTGCACGCACAAACTGTGGCAGACAGGAAGCTGTGAAGCCAACACTGAACTGTTCCTCACATCTACTCTTTCACTGGCTTCAGGCTGCTCCCATCCCCAGGTGCTGCCTGCGGGCAAATCATAATAGAGGTGGAGAAAGTATAAGAAGTAAAAGTAGCAACGATGAATACTAAAAATACAAGTAATAGCCCTGAATTCAAAATGTTTCTTCAGTAAAAGTATTGGTATCAGAATGTACAAAAGTCAAAGTATTTGTTATGTCCGTTTACAGAATCATATACTGTATAAAGTAGAGACACTACATACTGATATACACCTGAACATCAGCAGGAGAGGACTCTTTAAAGTAGAGACACTACATACTGATATACACCTGAACATCAGCAGGAGAGGACTCTTTAAAGTAGAGACCCTACATACTGATATACACCTGAACATCAGCAGGAGAGGACTCTTTAAAGTAGAGACACTACATACTGATATACACCTGAACATCAGCAGGAGAGGACTCTTTAAAGTAGAGACACTACATACTGATATACACCTGAACATCAGCAGGAGAGGACTCTTTAAAGTAGAGACACTACATACTGATATACACCTGAACATCAGCAGGAGAGGACTCTTTAAAGTAGAGATACTACATACTGATATACACCTGAACATCAGCAGGAGAGGACTCTTTAAAGTAGAGACACTACATACTGATATACACCTGAACATCAGCAGGAGAGGACTCTTTAAAGTAGAGATACTACATACTGATATACACCTGAACATCAGCAGGAGAGAACTCTTTAAAGTAGAGACACTACATACTGATATACACCTGAACATCAGCAGGAGAGGACTCTTTAAAGTAGAGACACTACATACTGATATACACCTGAACATCAGCAGGAGAGGACTCTTTAAAGTAGAGACACTACACACTGATATACACCTGAACATCAGCAGAAGAGGACTCTTTAAAGTAAAGACACTACATACTGATATACACCTGAACATCAGCAGGAGAGAACTCTTTAAAGTAGAGACACTACATACTGATATACACCTGAACATCAGCAGGAGAGGACTCTTTAAAGTAGAGACACTACATACTGATATACACCTGAACATCAGCAGGAGAGGACTCTTTAAAGTAGAGACACTACACACTGATATACACCTGAACATCAGCAGGAGAGGACTCTTTAAAGTAGAGACACTACATACTGATATACACCTGAATATCAGCAGGAGAGGACTCTTTAAAGTAGAGACACTACATACTGATATACACCTGAATATCAGCAGGAGAGGACTCTTTAAAGTAGAGACACTACATACTGATATACACCTGAACATCAGCAGGAGAGGACTCTTTAAAGTAGAGACACTACATACTGATATACACCTGAACATCAGCAGGAGAGGACTCTTTAAAGTAGAGACACTACATACTGATATACACCTGAACATCAGCAGGAGAGGACTCTTTAAAGTAGAGACACTACTGTACATACTTATATACACCTGAACATCAGCAGGAGAGGACTCTTTAAAGTCGAGAGACTACATACTGATATACACCTGAACATCAGCAGGAGAGGACTCTTTAAAGTAGAGACACTACATACTGATATACACCTGAACATCAGCAGGAGAGGACTCTTTAAAGTAGAGACACTACAAACTGATATACAGCTGAACATCAGCAGGAGAGGACTCTTTAAAGTAGAGACACTACATACTGATATACACCTGAACATCAGCAGGAGAGGACTCTTTAAAGTAGAGACACTACATACTGATATACACCTGAACATCAGCAGGAGAGGACTCTTTATAGTAGAGACCCTACATACTGATATACACCTGAACATCAGCAGGAGAGGACTCTTTAAAGTAGAGACACTACACACTGATATACACCTGAACATCAGCAGAAGAGGACTCTTTAAAGTAAAGACACTACATACTGATATACACCTGAACATCAGCAGGAGAGGACTCTTTAAAGTAGAGACACTACATACTGATATACACCTGAACATCAGCAGGAGAGGACTCTTTAAAGTAGAGACACTACACACTGATATACACCTGAACATCAGCAGGAGAGGACTCTTTAAAGTAGAGACACTACATACTGATATACACCTGAATATCAGCAGGAGAGGACTCTTTAAAGTAGAGACACTACATACTGATATACACCTGAATATCAGCAGGAGAGGACTCTTTAAAGTAGAGACACTACATACTGATATACACCTGAACATCAGCAGGAGAGGACTCTTTAAAGTAGAGACACTACATACTGATATACACCTGAACATCAGCAGGAGAGGACTCTTTAAAGTAGAGACACTACATACTGATATACACCTGAACATCAGCAGGAGAGGACTCTTTAAAGTAGAGACACTACTGTACATACTTATATACACCTGAACATCAGCAGGAGAGGACTCTTTAAAGTCGAGAGACTACATACTGATATACACCTGAACATCAGCAGGAGAGGACTCTTTAAAGTAGAGACACTACATACTGATATACACCTGAACATCAGCAGGAGAGGACTCTTTAAAGTAGAGACACTACATACTGATATACACCTGAACATCAGCAGGAGAGGACTCTTTAAAGTAGAGACACTACGTACTGATATACACCTGAACATCAGCAGGAGAGGACTCTTTAAAGTAGAGACACTACATACTGATATACACCTGAACATCAGCAGGAGAGGACTCTTTAAAGTAGAGACACTACACACTGATATACACCTGAACATCAGCAGAAGAGGACTCTTTAAAGTAAAGACACTACATACTGATATACACCTGAACATCAGCAGGAGAGGACTCTTTAAAGTAGAGACACTACATACTGATATACACCTGAACATCAGCAGGAGAGGACTCTTTAAAGTAGAGACACTACATACTGATATACACCTGAACATCAGCAGGAGAGGACTCTTTAAAGTAGAGACACTACATACTGATATACACCTGAACATCAGCAGGAGAGGACTCTTTAAAGTAGAGACACTACACACTGATATACACCTGAACATCAGCAGAAGAGGACTCTTTAAAGTAAAGACACTACATACTGATATACACCTGAACATCAGCAGGAGAGGACTCTTTAAAGTAGAGACACTACATACTGATATACACCTGAACATCAGCAGGAGAGGACTCTTTAAAGTAGAGACACTACACACTGATATACACCTGAACATCAGCAGGAGAGGACTCTTTAAAGTAGAGACACTACATACTGATATACACCTGATTATCAGCAGGAGAGGACTCTTTAAAGTAGAGACACTACATACTGATATACACCTGAATATCAGCAGGAGAGGACTCTTTAAAGTAGAGACACTACATACTGATATACACCTCAACATCAGCAGGAGAGGACTCTTTAAAGTAGAGACACTACATACTGATATACACCTGAACATCAGCAGGAGAGGACTCTTTAAAGTAGAGACACTACTGTACATACTTATATACACCTGAACATCAGCAGGAGAGGACTCTTTAAAGTCGAGAGACTACATACTGATATACACCTGAACATCAGCAGGAGAGGACTCTTTAAAGTAGAGACACTACATACTGATATACACCTGAACATCAGCAGGAGAGGACTCTTTAAAGTAGAGACACTACATACTGATATACACCTGAACATCAGCAGGAGAGGACTCTTTAAAGTAGAGACACTACATACTGATATACACCTGAACATCAGCAGGAGAGGACTCTTTAAAGTAGAGACACTACATACTGATATACACCTGAACATCAGCAGGAGAGGACTCTTTAAAGTAGAGACACTACACACTGATATACACCTGAACATCAGCAGAAGAGGACTCTTTAAAGTAAAGACACTACATACTGATATACACCTGAACATCAGCAGGAGAGGACTCTTTAAAGTAGAGACACTACATACTGATATACACCTGAACATCAGCAGGAGAGGACTCTTTAAAGTAGAGACACTACACACTGATATACACCTGAACATCAGCAGGAGAGGACTCTTTAAAGTAGAGACACTACATACTGATATACACCTGAATATCAGCAGGAGAGGACTCTTTAAAGTAGAGACACTACATACTGATATACACCTGAATATCAGCAGGAGAGGACTCTTTAAAGTAGAGACACTACATACTGATATACACCTGAACATCAGCAGGAGAGGACTCTTTAAAGTAGAGACACTACATACTGATATACACCTGAACATCAGCAGGAGAGGACTCTTTAAAGTAGAGACACTACATACTGATATACACCTGAACATCAGCAGGAGAGGACTCTTTAAAGTAGAGACACTACATACTGATATACACCTGAACATCAGCAGGAGAGGACTCTTTAAAGTAGAGACACTACATACTGATATACACCTGAACATCAGCAGGAGAGGACTCTTTAAAGTAGAGACACTACATACTGATATACATCTGAAAATTAGCAGAATATGTCCCCTTCGAAGGTGTCAAACTGCAGGTCAAACAAGTGAAGCAACAAAAAGAAAATCACATTTCTGACTGCAGGGGACAAGGCTGTGTGGTTTTTATTACAGAACTTGAAGAACACACACAGCAATTACTGTGAAACTACTGTGAAAACACATTTTCTCAACTCTACCTGCACTGCTGTTATATTGAGCTTGCAGCTGCCACCTATACTGTATGAACTCAGGTCAACACACAATCATTCTCTCCCACACTGTGAGCCTGGATCCTATATTACATCGACTCTGACAGCCTCCTTTTCTGAATTATCCACCGTATCATTGGTAATACACACCTGCTGTTATTTTCCACTGGGGGAAAGGAACAAAATACATTAAAGTTAAGTACTGTACTACATATAGGTTCGCTGAATTAAAAAGAAGAATACATGAACCAAAGAAAGTGAAAACCATAAAGCAAATTCAGGCAGTAAGCGTAAACATTCACACTTAAAGTATACAGCTTACAAAGAAATACAATCTGATCCTTTTACATCAAACGTTATATGCTCTTTTTTGGAACATCGTAATCCTGTTTGTAATCCACATTTTTAAGAAATGTTACAGTAATCTGATTAAGTCCGTTTTTATGTTACTGTAAAGTAGGTATCCTGAATACATAATCCCGGTACATGTAATCTGTTATTCCCCAAGCCTGCCTATAACAAAAACGTATCTTTATTTAAAAAGAAGGCTATAAGAGAGAACATTGCTAAGATATTTCGTGTTGATTGCCTTTTCGCTGCTATGTCTCTGCTTTAAGTGTCTCCTCCACCACTCAGAGGAGGAACGATCTCCTGCAGGAGCTGTAGCATGAATGTTTTATAGATAAAGAATGAAAAAGAGATGACGCCCTGCTTAACCCCTTATATTATTTTAAAACCCTGTTTGAGAGTATTATTTTCAGCTTGTCAAATCTTAAGTGTGGATCCGATCCGACTGCACTTAAGATGCTTTTTGCACGAAGCTCTCTCTTCCCTCACCTGACTGCAGTGAAAGCTAAAGTACTTTTGATACACTAGTTAATATCTTAAGTGCTAATTCCCTTTTAATTGTATCGAATTGGCAGTTTTGAACCACCTTGAATCCCATGCAAATGATACGGTAATAAGTACAGATGTGCTGATTCAATCCCCTGCGGAGATACACTGTTCTTGGGCAAGGTCGCCGTCTCCCAAACTGATTAAAAAAAAAAGGAGAGAGGAGATTTATACAGTAAATCTCTAAGGAATGAGTGACGTGCACAGAGTAAGGTCACACAGTGGGAATGGAGAGTGTACTGACATGTTTTACAGCTAAATTCATTAACTACAGCACAGCAGCTGATGTGAGGATGACTTTGGAGTCACTTTGATCCTCAAACTCCGTAGGTGTTTTAATGACCAAAACGTATAGGATCAATACGATTAGTTTCACACATTGATGACATTTAAGCAAGCCCTATTCTGCTTGCTGGGGTTTTCCCTTTCCTGTAGTGTGTTATATACTGTACGTTTCTGTGCATGTAAATGGTCTGCAAAGGCACAAATATAGAACTACATATAATGAAATAAAGGATTATATAGATATATAGCGAATAAAGTACCTTATATAGAGGTATAAAGGGTAAAACGTACTTTATAAAACGGACAAGTCAAATCAAGCGATCTGATTGGTTCTTAGCCGTGATATAATGAGCGTATATCACGGGTAGAACTGTAGTTACTTTTCAGAAGTCAGTATCCCTCCGCGTCTGAGAAAAAGCTACAACCGTTACAACCGTTACATTACGTCCGTTAGGAAACTAACTAACTAACAAAGCTCAAGATGGAAACATGTAAGGTTAACTTCGACCTCCGGGGTGGTCTCACTATGGAGGAGTGGATTGAGCAGTGCCTATCTCCAGAAAAAAAAGCACCTAAACGACGCCATGCAGAGCTACGTGAAGAGCAGGTAGACCAACTGGAAAAGTACCACCATTCAAAAGCTTTCTGATGCGGGTCTTGAAACAAAGCAGAGAAATGATGACCGTTAGTGGCCACAGGTGCGAAAGCTCTCTCCAGAGCTACTGGAAGCCGAATCTCGGGGGCCGGAGAAAGTGGAGCAATATTCTCGCCACGCCAAGCAACAGCCTAGAACAACCTCAGCCTATACAAGTGACCACATAAGCCATGCTACTGATGCTGGACAGGTTTTCAGTGGGTGCACAATAAACGGCAACATACACATTAATGTAAATAAATAGCCAAATAATGGATCAACGCTCTCTGTCATATGTTCGCTAGCTGTTAGTGTTGTTGCATAGCAACCACCTCGCACTATGTTTCGTGCAGAAGGCAACGGAGGGACTATTTTATTTTGAACATCATTATTTACTAATAAAAACTATTTAAAGTGGACCTATCATGCTATATTTGAATAATATAGTGTAGGACCATACCTATATAAGGCATATTTATACTTTTCTTTTTTCAAAATACCAAACAGATCATGCATTTTAGCCATGCCTCATTTTGCTCAATTTGACATTTTTTAGCTCTGTTTTTGCAAGGGCAGATTCTGTGAGAACAGCACCACCTACAGGCCTGGCATATGTACTACAGCGTCTCCAGCGCTTTCGAACGGCAATGGCCGTGGCTGTCTCCTCCTGATTGGTGGAGTTGGCCCAATAGCCGTAGCGCCACCGTCCTGACGTCAGGACAGTGTTCAAATCTGGATCAGTTTTGATCAGATCCGTTGCAGCCCCTTTTTTAGAGATTTGGGTATGGAGGAAAATAGAGAGGGTTGTGTTTTCTGACACTTGGTGAGTTCCCTGGAACACCGGGGACACATATTCATGTAGAAAAGACGTACAAAAGTGCATTTTGCATGATAGGTCCCCTTTAAATTAGAGTGTGTATACCACGGCCTGTCGTGAGCTATTACTTAAGTATATTGAAGTAGAAATTACCCAAAATAAAGGAATAACTCATGGAAAAACGTACCCTTTATAGAGGAATAAACTACCATATTATATAAATATATAAAAACAATTATATAGAGGAATACAGTACTGTAAACCAATGTTTAACACATTCATATAATCTACACGTCTTGTTGTGTTTGACGGCTCTGAACTGATACTGATTGTGAGAAAAAAAACAATTAAAGCTGCATATTCACACTTTCAATCATAATTTAAAAACTACAAGGCTCCACTAACGAGATAATAAAGACTGAGGCGAGAACTGATAGAAATTACAATCTGAAGAGTGAGGCAAAGTATTATTTAAGCTTGTATCGCCGCGAGGAGATTGTGCAACGGAGCAAAAAAAGGAAGACTGTAAACATGAGTCAGACCTCAGGGACACGTCATTATGTGATTTATGCTATCTGCTTTGACTATGCCACATCATTTATGCTAATCAAAGGATGCTAAAAGCTCAAAAGCAGTCAGATCACATAACAATAAAACTCCTTTAAGCATAACACAGAACATTGTATTTTATTTCAGGATATCAATTTGGCTTTTTTCCCCCAAGGTCAATACATTTGGCTTCATAATGTAAGTGTTTGGCAGCCATTCAGAACCAACCTGTTCATTTAAATAACCTTGTAAAGCTTTAATGTCACCGTCTCTCCCTTTATCTTGCATTTTTTTTTCATTGTGTTGTCATGAATGCCTAATATTTACATTTTCATAGCAATTACGCGCTAATGTGACCTTATTAGCGACCTCTGTCACTTTGCAAAGAGCTTTGTTTTTCAAAAAAATGAACAGCGCAGCATTTCCCAGCGAGACATCAAGAGAGAGTACAGACTCTCACCTTGTTTGTATTTATCTCCCTGTTCATGAATAAATAACATAAAAGGTTGTTTATTGCAGAACCTGGAAGATTTAAGGTCGGAGAAAATCCTCTGCATCTAATAGCTTCGTAAATAAAGAGCAAGTGAGGTTAAGATTGATTTCTGAAGACGCATAAACTCAGGGATGAGGGAATAAAAGCAGATGTAGTCCAGGAGCTTACAGTCCATCAGTTAGCCTGTATGCTATCGTGGTCCAACTCTCAGGGCTTTGTTTGCTCTGCAGAGCTCATTGTTCCACGGGAAGATGCTGCACAAAGTGTTTAAATGAGACAAGCTGGCAAACACTGAACCTGCAGCCAAATGAGAGGCTGAGCATCCAGGATTTGGGAAAAAGAAAATGTGAATACACAACACACACTCATTACTGGTTTACTTTGGGAGTTCACCGTGCTGCTATCCCCTTTAGCTGCATATGTGACCTGGTTATTAAATGTAGCATGACAAAGGGATTGGTAGGTAAAATATTTAATATTTAATAGCATTATCTTTCAGAGGTGAAAGAAAGCATAAAACCTCCCAAAAGTAGTGCAGGAATGAGTCCTAAAACAAAAACATTAGTCAGCCTTCTAGCACTTCCTGTTCCCTTGTCTGGAAGTCAATGTTTTTAGCCTGAAATAAGGTCTGTGGTTGACACAAGCTGAAGATATATTTTTTCTACGACATAACGCTAGTCAGTAAATACCCCACTGGTGGATTTAAAAACGCCGGTTGCTAACAAGTGTCTAAATTAGACGACTAAACAACATCACGCCCAACATTAGCCGCCTTTAGCTTAGCGGTGGAGACGTGAAGTCATGTGACCGTGCTGTAGTTCCTTTATAGCCCAACATTAGCCGCCTTTAGCTTAGCGGTGGAGACGTGAAGTCATGTGACCGTGCTGTAGTTCCTTTATAGCCCAACATTAGCCGCCTTTAGCTTAGCGATGGTGACGTGAAGTCATGTGACCGTGCTGTAGTTCCTTTATAGCCCAACATTAGCCGCCTTTAGCTTAGCGGTGGAGACGTGAAGTCATGTGATCGTGCTGTAGTTCCTTTATAGCTCAACATTAGCCGCCTTTAGCTTAGTGGTGGTGACGTGAAGTCATGTGATCGTGCTGTAGTTCCTTTATAGCTCAACATTAGCCACCTTTAGCTTAGCGGTGGTGACCTGAAGTCATGTGATCGTGCTGTAGTTCCTTTATAGCCCAACATTAGCCGCCTTTAGCTTAGCGGTGGTGACGTGCAGTCATGTGACCGTGCTGTAGTTCCTTTATAGCCCAACATTAGCCTCCTTTAGCTTAGCGGTGGTGACGTGAAGTCATGTGACCATGCTGTAGTTCCTTTATAGCCCAACATTAGTCGCCTTTAGCTTAGCGGTGGAGACGTGAAGTCATGTGACCGTGCTGTAGTTCCTTTATAGCCCAACATTAGTCGCCTTTAGCTTAGCGGTGGAGACGTGAAGTCATGTGACCGTGCTGTAGTTCCTTTATAGCCCAACATTAGCCTCCTTTAGCTTAGCGGTGGTGACGTGAAGTCATGTGACCGTGCTGTAGTTCCTTTATAGCCCAATATTAGCCGCCTTTAGCTTAGCGGTGGTGACGTGAAGTCATGTGATCGTGCTGTAGTTCCTTTATAGCTCAACATTAGCCACCTTTAGCTTAGCGGTGGTGACGTGAAGTCATGTTACTGTGCTGTAGTTTCAACCCAGTCTCACGGCATTTTGTGTTATAGTCACGAAATGAATCTATTGATTCGTGTTCACCAAAACGAAATTTCGAATTTTTTTCGTGTCACACAGAACGATTTTAAAAGCAATGTATTTCTATTGGTAGTATGTTTCGTGCCTGCACCAAATAATAACAAATTAGAAGGAAATAAAAAAATACAGATTTCAGTATTCTGAGGCTCTGAGCCATTTCTTTTCCTCACGGACGGCAAAAAAACTCAGACATTATACAATTTAAAATAAAAGGGTTAGGCTTATGGTAAGATATTGAACAAGAAAATGTTTTTATGAACCACACAGCTTCTGGTATTCCAAGACCCGACCGGACAAAAAGACGTGGTGCAGGCACGAAACACATTACCAATAGAAATACATTGCTTTTAAAATCGTTCTGTGTGACACGAAAAAAAAATGCAAAAATCGTGTTGGTGAACACGAATCAATAGATTAAATTAATTTCGTGACTATAACACGAAATGCCGTGAGACTGGGTTGGTAGTTTATATGGAAAAATCCCATTGCCTTTTTTTCCCATGCTAACTTTGGTGTCGGCTCACAGAAATACGTCTTCCCTGCACCACTCTATATCTGGCTCTTTAGCTGCTAAATAATCTTTTGAAAAAGCAACATTGAATTAGCCCGTGCACAATGCAGCAATATGCTTACCCACCAAGAACAGCAACAAAGCCAACATCTCACCAGTTCATTCACTCGTTGCCTTTCAACTTCAAGATGGATTTTATGCTCCTATCGTGTTCAAATCACTCCATGGATTAGCGCCTGAATCCCTGTCAAATCCCCCCCCCTAGATCCCTCCTCTGACATGGCCCTTTAATTATTCCCAGGGTGAGGACAAAGACATTCAAGTATAGATCTGTGTCGATAAATCTCTGTGCTGGTATTGAGGAAATTGGAACAGAATTTAGTGTTCGGCCACCCGGAGCTTATGAGGGCCAAATTTAGAGCAACATATGTGGTGAGGTGTGCTTTCCAAGTCTCTTTCTAACAAAGGAGCCAGGATTTCTCCTCAGTGGGCGAACACTAGACAATATACTGCAGTGATTTGTTTAGAAATCACTGCAGTATATTGTCACAATAAACTGCTTTTACTAAGTACAAGTTTAAGGTACTTCTTCATTTTACTCCACTACCTTTTGGAGGCAAATGTGGTCAGGTTATTTAATACAAAATATGAATCTATTACTAAATTCATGATATATTATTATAGGTTAAGCTATAGCAGTATATAAAGAAATTCTATTAAATTACACATGTATTATTACAAGCAACATTAAAGTGATCTACATATTACTGAATCAATTATAATTATATTTAAATGTATAATTCTAATCCAAGTATTATAATATGCAATTCTTAAATGCACCATTCTGCATTTCTAGAACTTTCACTTTTGATTAACAATGACATTTAAGTACTGTACATGTACGGGTGAACATAGGTTAATAATAAAATGGTATACTGTATTGTACAAATGATATCTTAAGTATATTTTGATGCTCATACTTTTGCATTTTTACCTGAGCACTTTTGTTATGACTGACGTTTGGTCACTTTTAGACTTTAAGATTTATTTTTGTGCAAAGTGTCTTAACTGTACGTTGAGTGTTTTATTTCACAGAGACACCATCCATTCTCCTCTTTAAATGTAATAGATAATTAGAATAAAGTACCTTATACTGTATAGAAGTATAAAGGGTAAAACGTACTGTGTATTAAAGTAGAAATAACTCAAAATAAAGGAATAACTCACGTAAAAACGCAGCCTTTTTAGAGGAGTAAAGTACCATACGATACCATTTACGTATAAAAACTGTTATATAGAGGAATGAGCTACTGTCCAGGTGTGGGAATGAAGCACTGTATATGGAATAAAGTACCAAATATATAGAAAAAGAATTAACTATATTCAAAGGATTAAATTACCATATACGGATAGGTGCCAGTGATGGGGGAATAAAGGACCATAGAGGATAAGAAATATAGAGGGCCTTCTATGTCCAATTTAAATTGACAGGCTTAAAAATGTATATATAGTAATCTCAATCTGAGAACATATACTTAAGAGTACACTGTTACAATAATCCAGCCTTGAAGTAACACATGCATGGACTAGTTTCTCTGAGGCAAGAAATGCAATGTTACGTAGATGAAAGAAGGCGGTCCGTGCGATTAATTTGATGTGGGCGTTAAAGGATAAATCCTGATCAAATATACAGTAACACAAAGATTCCTTACAGTCTCACTGGAGGCCAAGTGAATGCCATCCAGAGTGAGTATATATATAGATAATTTGTTTTCGTAGATTCTTTGGGCCGAGTAAAACACTGGAAAAAATGCTGCTCCAAAAACAAGTTGAACAAATAATGAAAACAAGGTGTTTTCACTTGAAATGAGTACAAAGATCTGCCAATAGAACAAGTGAAAATTAGCTTGGTAAGATTTCTTGAAATCTGAGGTACAACTCAAAATAACATTTTTTTACATAACAAGATGATGCATTGTCTAAAAACAAGACCCGATATCTCACTGCATTGTTACTTCTGAAGTTATTATGTCTTATATCAGGTGTAAAGACATATTCTGACTAGATATTACACAAATATACTTGGCAAGATTTTGAGTTTTTGTAGTGAATAACTTCAGTTTGTGTAACATCAAAACGTTTAAGGTCATCCAAGTTTTGATATACTAAAAGGGTATTTGTACACTGTACTGCTACTCCGGTATTACTTCGTGCCCCTGGCAGTGAGTCAGCTGAGGTGAATTAAAGGGAAGGTGATGGTTTGTCCTCAGAGCTGCGGAGTATTGAGTGATTTCTGCTGGAGCGAGGAGGCTCTGATGGATGAGGAGATCTGAGGGGGGGCAGGACGTAAACACAGCAGTAAGGATCCATCTTTAGCTCGGACGCAATCATTCATAAACACACACTAACACACACAGGCTTTTTTTTGTTGAACTGTTTCGGCATTTGTAAACAATCTTAATGGGTTATTACAGATTTAGGGTCAAGGTGAGCTAGAAGACATTTGCATATTGGAGAAATAGGCTCATTTTAAGATTTTTTATCTAAATAAAAAATGTGGATGACTAAAGAGGTCAAAAACGTTAAGACAGAATTACGTGACTGTGTTTTTATCCATTTTGTTTAATTTACTCAGAGAAATAACTAGGTTTTGGGTCGACAGACAATATCTTTAAGCTTTTAGCTGAATTTAAGTTGTATCCAAATGATTTAAAGACAAATTGGTGATAAAAAACTTGAGGAAATAAAAATAAATCCACTTGTCTGAGGGATTGATGAAAAATTAGGGACCAGATTATCACAAATATATTTTTAACCTTAATCACATCTTTTGGATGACCTGCCTGACTCATCATACTACTTCCCTGATGGCTCCCACAGGATTGTTGACATCCTCGTGGATTCATCTTCTTATTATAGACACATGCATTTCCAAACATTTGGTCTACCTATGTTGTAAATGTATTATCTCTTCGATTTACACACGGCATCTATTGCACGTCTGTCTGTCCTGGGAGAGGGATCCCTCCTCTGTTGCTCTCCCTGAGGTTTCTCCCATGTTCCCCTTTAAACTGTGGGGTTTCTCTGGAAGTGTTTCCTTGTACGATGTGAGGGTCTAAGGACAGAGGGTGTCGTATTGTCATACTGATATTCTGTACAAACTGTGAAGTCCACTGAGACAAATGTAACATTTGTGATATTGGGCTATATAAATAAACATTGATTGATTGATCTTTTAAATAACAAAAGAGTTTAAAAACTTCATTACAGACATATTGGATCATCTTAAATGTAATACAAATATATATATAGACTACACAATATGAAATACACAGAATAAGAAGAAATACACTGCACTAGTTTAACCTGCTTCAAAGAATATGTAAACATTTTTATTAAAAACAGTGAAATAAATGGTTGTTTAGATTAGTTTTGTTGTCTCTGAAAGACATGCACATTTTGTGTTTGCAAATCATTTATTTTAAGCTTTGAGCTGAATTTAATTTGGATCCAAATGATTTATAGATCATTAAGTAATGAAAGATTGGAGGGAATGAATAAATCCTAAAAATCCTGGACTCACTGGAGGGGAGAAAGTAAGGTTTGAACTGGAGTCTGGAGATTCGTTTGTGTCTGGAGATGAAACACAAATGAACCTGTGTTCCTGCAGACGACATGTTGAAGAAACTCATTTATTTCAGCAAACCTCACCTTCATGCAAAGGCATTTTTCACAACCTGGCAACCAAAGAAAATGCTCATGAAGCATTAGCAAATGATTTATTAAGCATAAACGAACGTGTTAGCATTCTGCGTTTAATATCTCATCCATCGATATAATGACATACGCTCGGTGCCAAAGCAGCCAGAAGATTGAGAGTGGGCGCTAGTTTAAGAGCTTTAGGGATCTAATTTAGCTGTGGGTGTGATTCGAGCGTGATTATTATTTATATGACACATCATCCACATTAGGCAGTGCTTCCCTGTTCCACATGCCACTCTTGATCTTCCTCTCTTCTCCTCGCTTCAAAGACATGTCTCGATGGCGATGGGAACCATCTGGCTCCGACTGCTGGCACCAGTCCGAAACCATGACTGCTGCCAAAAAGCAAACAAGGGTTCTCAGTCTCCCTCTTCTCTCGGTGCATCTCTGTTTCTCTCTCTGTTTACACCCGTCCATATATCTGTCAATGTCACTGGGTGGATTAAAACATATTCGTAAGGATATACAAGAAAACATCTCCAGTGAATGGACGGATACTGCGCACGATACGGTCCTTCCAACAACTCCAAATAAGGGCTGTCAACGTAAATAAATCATAATACCAAGTTTGACCCTAACTTCCAACACAGTCTCACGGCGTTTCGTGTTATAGTCACGAAATTAATCTATTGATTCGTGTTCACCAACACGATTTCGCCATTTATTTCGTGTCACACAGAACGATTTTAAAAGCAATGTAAATAATAACAAATTAGAAGGAAAAAAAGATGACAAAAAATACAGATTTCAGTATTCTGAGGATCTGAGCCCTATTTCTTTTCCTTGCGGACGGCAAAAAAAAACTCAGACATTATACAATTTAAAATAAAAGGGATAGGGTTAGGCTTAGGGTAAGATATTGAGTAAGAAAATGTTTTTATGAACCACACAGCTTCCGGTCTTCCAAGACCCGACCAGACAAAAAGACGTGTTGCAGGCACGAAACATACTACCAATAGAAATACATTGCTTTTAAAATCGTTCTGTGTGACACGAAAGAAATGCGAAAATCGTGTTGGTGAACACGAATCAATAGATTAAATTAATTTCGTGACTATTACACGAAATGCTGTGAGACTGGGTTGCAACCTCCTCCCATACTACCTGCTAAGCTAAAGGTGGCTAATGTTGGGCTATAAGGAACTACAGCACGGTCACATGACTTCAGATGTTTACCATGAATCACATGGCAGTGAAAAGGCACAGAAAGCTTAGCAATCGGCACAAGCTACATGCTAAAGACCACTGGACATCAGTTAGCAGTTAGCTAAAGCACACCTGATACATGGTCTGCACTCCTGCTTTAGGTGTGGTGAAAACGAAGGAAAGACAATTTGCTGAAGCATTCGCTGGCCAGTTTCTAGAATTAGCACCGGAGTGTGAAATAGCAGGGAGGGTCAAACCTGTAGAAACAGATAGTGCTCACAGTATGATAGCAGCAGAGATAATATACCCTGTGTAGCACACATTATACAGAGGGCAATCACAGCGGCTCTGTCAATGATTTAGCTAAGTGTCGCAAAACTGATGGACTTCTAAAGAGCGTATACCCTCATTAGTGAACATTATGCAGAGGGGAAATCACAGTAAGAATACTATCATACGAGTATATGTCCTTATTAGTGCACATTATACAAAAGGGGAATCACAGCTTTGTCCAAATTGTCGGATTTCATTCCAATAATTCAGAAATCCTGTTAAAATAAAGTAATTTATCTCGCCAGTTTGTCGAGCATTTCTGTATCACAACACCACATGTGTATATGCTTTAACCCCGCCCAAAATACAAGTACAACTAGTATTTCAAACTTGTGATAAATCATGACAAATCACAGGATACTGTTGTGATTAAGGCAACTGAAACAACTCGTTTTTAAGTCACTGCTAACACTGTGGTTAGTTGTACGAGTGGAAAAACAGACGATATGGAACGAATGGTATACTCTTCATTTCTGTTCTCTTGCTGTGAAAATCTCGAGCGCCTGCTGGCTGAGCATTTCCCCGTCTCGTAAAGAAAGAGTGATGCCGACGGAGTGTTTTCTGCCTCTCCCCCGAGAGCAGCCTGTTGCTCCGAGGCTCAGCCCTGAAGTGAAGATGGATTACTGCAGAACAACTGCCTGCCCTGCCCTTTACACATTTCACACACACCACTTCTCCATTAAAAAACACACACACACACACACACACACACACACACACACACACACACACACACACACACACACACACACACACACACACACACACACACACACACACACACACACACACACACACACACACACACACACACACACACACACACACACACACACACACACACACACACACACACACACACACACACACAGGTCTGAAAGCTCTGACAGGGTTGTTAGCAAAAGGTCAGAGTCAAGAATCTGTCAAATCTTTCTTCAGCGAAATGAAAAGCTCTCCTCGCAGCTCTTATTTTCCCTCTCTTTCAATCTGTTGCTATTTATCTCTGTCTCACTCTCTATTTTTGATCTGAGACTCACAGCGAGGAGGAAATCTCTCAGTGTTCGTGGATCAATTTCCTGTCAGATATGGACAACCTGGTGATTTGAAATATCAGAGGGAGTAAATCCCAGATTATCCTGATGTTGCCCGTTTGAAGGGACTTCAATAAATTCATTACTCGCTGAGCTGGGTACTTGTTTCTGATGAGAGGGTGTCTGAATGCATGAATACAGTGTCTCTACTTTAAAGAGTCCTCTCCTGCTGATGTTCAGGTGTATATCAGTATGTAGTGTCTCTACTTTAAAGAGTCCTCTCCTGCTGATGTTCAGGTGTATATCAGTATGTAGTGTCTCTACTTTAAAGAGTCCTCTCCTGCTGATGTTCAGGTGTATATCAGTATGTAGTGTCTCTACTTTAAAGAGTCCTCTCCTGCTGATGTTCAGGTGTATATCAGTATGTAGTGTCTCTACTTTAAAGAGTCCTCTCCTGCTGATGTTCAGGTGTATATCAGTATGTAGTGTCTATACTTTAAAGAGTCCTCTCCTGCTGATGTTCAGGTGTATATCAGTATGTAGTGTCTCTACTTTAAAGAGTCCTCTCCTGCTGATGTTCAGGTGTATATCAGTATGTAGTGTCTCTACTTTAAAGAGTCCTCTCCTGCTGATGTTCAGGTGTATATCAGTATGTAGTGTCTCTACTTTAAAGAGTCCTCTCCTGCTGATGTTCAGATGTATATCAGTATGTAGTGTCTCTACTTTAAAGAGTCCTCTCCTGCTGATGTTCAGGTGTATATCAGTATGTAGTGTCTCTACTTTAAAGAGTCCTCTCCTGCTGATGTTCAGGTGTATATCAGTATGTAGTGTCTATACTTTAAAGAGTCCTCTCCTGCTGATGTTCAGGTGTATATCAGTATGTAGTGTCTCTACTTTAAAGAGTCCTCTCCTGCTGATGTTCAGGTGTATATCAGTATGTAGTGTCTCTACTTTAAAGAGTCCTCTCCTGCTGATGTTCAGGTGTATATCAGTATGTAGTGTCTCTACTTTAAAGAGTCCTCTCCTGCTGATGTTCAGGTGTATATCAGTATGTAGTGTCTCTACTTTAAAGAGTCCTCTCCTGCTGATGTTCAGGTGTATATCAGTATGTAGTGTCTCTACTTTAAAGAGTCCTCTCAGGTGTATATCAGTATGTAGTGCAGCCTACTACGCCTTAGATTGCATGAAATAGTTTGTACGTTCCTATTTGCTATAACTTTATTATAAATTGATGATTATATCCACTTCAAAGTTAAGATCATGGATGTTGTGAATAAAATGGATTCCTGTCTCAGTTCAGTTTCTTCTGTCTCTTTGCTGCTTCTTCAAACACAGATGCACTTTCCCTCCCCTCCCTTTCTCCCCTTACCCTCTCTGAGAATTCATTTGCTATTCTGTACATTCGGGTCTTTTCACTGCCCGCTATGATAATGGCAGAGAATTGTCAATGTTTAATGAACGGCTGGAGGCGGCATACAGGTTCAGCAATATCCTTGTGAACGTGAACACGAGAAGTTCATCTATAATTTGCTCACACGTCGCTGTGTTTCAGACGAGCTCAGCTAAATGTGCACACACACACACACACAGACACACACAGAGGAGCACAGATTCATTTAGACTAAATCCTGCCTGTGTGGCATGTTCCTGAATACTGAAAAAGCAGCAAACTGGAGAAATGCTGCTCCAAAAACAAGGTGTTTTCGCCTGTAATATGTAACAAATTTGCTAAAAGAACAAGTGAAAATTAGCTTGGTAAGCTCTCTTGGAATAAAATGGGATATTTAGATAAATCAGATCTTGTAATTAGCTGAGAGAACTTATTTTAAACTATATTTTACCAGAATCAGGAGATGTTGTGTTTCAAAATAAGCCAGAAATGCTCAAAAGTTTTCTATTTTCTGATGTTAGTTAGTGATTGTCTGATAAAAATATACAAAAAACGTTTCATCTGAATGAAAAATAAGATATTTTCATGAGTCTTTGACTGAAGATGTCTAAAAACATGACCCTGTATCTCACTGCATTGTTACTTCTTAAGTTATTAGGTTTTATATCGACATATTCTGACTCGATTAGAAAAATATACTTGGAAAGAGTTTGAGTTTCCTCTGACTCTTCACAGAATTCAGAGCTGCGAGTTTGCTCTCCTCCCCATTTAGGTGTGAAATGTATTTATATTCAAAGCGTGGGGAAACCGGGGAGAAAGAGCGGAGGAAGTGACACAAGCAATCAAGTGGAAGAGGCGCCACTTTTTCTGATGTCTGCAAAGTAGCGTGTTCTCGCGGATAAAAGCAGGACGAAGAGAAGCTGTCAGGACTGCACGGAGAGACCATTGCAATCGGACCGCGTTCCCCTTCTGGGCAACATGGGGAAGTGAAAAGAGAGAGGTGATCTCCAAACTGAGGAGTATCTCTCTGGAGAGGAGGGAGCAGAGAGGAGGATATCATGGAGGCAGGAGGAGTGAGAACGAGGGCTTCATGCATCGCCAACACTGAGTTACAGCTAACACTCTTAGGAGATAGGAGTACGACTCGGATGCACAAAAAACTGCTGGTTTGAATAAATTGTAACACTTATTACGATGGGTACATATATTAACCTATAACAAGTGCCTATTAGCATGCATATTAGTAGCATGATGATGTGTATTAGTCATTAAACCGCATTTTTTAGAGTTTAGTCTGCATTATTTAGAGTTTTTCGCTCAATAATCCCCTAATTACAGGAGGTTTTTGTACATTATTTTAGATTTTAGCGTTAAAAAAACTCTCTATTTTTCTCATACTGCCTCTTTTCACCCTCTGTCTAAAACCAGAGCCCAGTCTGCTCTGATTGGTTAGCTCGCCGGCACTGTTGTGATTAGTCAACCGCTTAGAGATGTCCCGCTTCTTAGCCTATCATGTACAATGTGTTGGAGCGCTAGCCAATAGAATCGCTAGTGTTACACAGGGATTGTAGCCTCTGCAGACCATTTACATGCACTAAAACGTATAAGAAAGGGAAAACCCCCCAAAACCATAATATGGCCTCTTTAATCTTGAGCTGTTTTAGTACATGTGTGTCTTTGAGCGTTCGCTTTGTTCTCCAGTTCATCAGCATGACATGTTTCAGGGCAAAGCTTATATACAACTGCTAATGACCCTATAAGTATGCACATGTTAATACTAATAAACGACAGAATTAAAGATTTTGAACATTTTGTACCCAGCCGTTGTTAACGCTTCATGTGTTCTGTGTTTTTAAGGGTCTCATGTTACATGGGGAATAATGCATGATGTGATTTCCCCCCGCACCAGTGGCACATTAACTCCATGTTAATACCGATTGTGTGGCCGTGCAGGAGAGCTAATTAGCACCTGCAGTTGTGTTTTCTCCATGTTTTTTGCTAATGGCGAGTGTGCCGTATGGAACAAAGCAGGTCTAACAAGGAAGTGTTGTGCTTAATCCCTGAAGAGGAGTGTGTGGAGCTCTAATCTGATCTACTCTGCTGCTTTATCTCTGCTCCATCACGCATTTCACCGGAGGATTGGACTCCTGTGAGATGGATTAATGACTGCTCCGATCGTACGTTTCCTGCTAACCTATAAATCCACTCGGAGTTTCTTTCCAATCGCAATCTGTCATCGCCCTCCCTGAAAAGCAGATAATTGACAAAAGGCTTGCTGAGGAAGCACTCCTGCCCTTTCTCTCTTATCAGCGGGATGCCACTCACGCTTGTTTGCTATCCGCACCGTGGCCTTGTTTCACCCCCTTATTGTTTTTCCTCTCATTCCCTCTTTGTGGCGGTGCTTTAAAAACAGCGGTGTCAAACATACAGTACGGCCCGCGAGACGACTTTGGAAAGTGTTCAAATGACAATGTGCAATATAATGGCAGTCAGCACAGCAATCTGGAAAAATGCTGCTCCAAAAACAAGTAAAAGAATAACAAGGGGTTTTCTCTTGTAAAAAGTTAACAAATGAAAGTGAAAAGTAGCTTGGTAAGATCTCTTGAAATAAGATGGGATATTTAGATAAATCAGATCTTGTGTTTAGCACGACGCTGAAGTTGGCTTCCGATTCAGAGCTTCCGATTCGGCAGTTAAGGGGAAAGTTAAGGGACATTTAATTTACAGCGCTGAGCGAACAATCCTCCGTGTTTGAACCTCTTAAATCGCTGCATAGCCGATTTATTTGGACTAGATTATCCCAGAGAGGCTAAACATTCTTTATAACACAGTTTCAGATTTGTGAAACCTTAATTCTATTTGTGAAAATACAAAAAAGGGAGATTTCAGTGCTTTTTTTTACATCTAGACCACATTAGACCAGGTCCTGATCTAAAACCACTATACCTATACTCATCAAATCTGGACTAGATTATCCCAGAGAAGCTAAACATTCTTTATAACACAGTTTCAGATTTGTGAAAGCATTATTCTATTTGTGAGATTGTGATTTGATGAGTATAGGTATAGTGGTTTTAGATCAGGACCTGGTCTACTGTGGTCTAGATGCGAAAAAAGCACTGAAATCTCCCTTTTTTGTATTTTCACAAATAGAATTAAGGTTTCACAAATCTGAAACTGTGTTATAAAGAATGTTTGGCCTCTCTGGGATAATCTAGTCCAAATAAATCGGCTATGCAGCGATTTTAAGAGGTTCAAACACGGAGGATTGTTTGCTCAGCGCTGTAAATGAAATGTCCCTTAACTTTCCCCTTAACTGCCGAATCGGAAGCCAACTTCAGCGTCGTGTAATTAGCTGGGAGAACTTATTTTGAACTATATTTGACCAGAATCAGGAGATGTTGTGTTACAAAGCCAGAAATGCTAAACGTTTTCTGTTCTCTGATGTTAGTTAGTGATTGTCTGATAAAAATATACAAACAACGTTTCATCTGAATGAAAAATAAGATGTTTTGAGGAGTCTTTGACTTAACAAGATACTGAAGATGTCTAAAAACATGACCCTGTATCTCACTGCATTGTTACTTATTGCAATATAATGTCAGTCAGCACACTACAAAAACTCTAACTAAAAGTCTAACATCTAGACTTGTATTGAAAAACCCCTCGCTATGTAAACAATAGCTGGACTGAAGATGAAACTTTGATACTCTTTGAACCCATGGATGTATAATAAGAACTGGATACAGCGTGGGAGGCGGGGTCTCGTTCTTTCCTATAAGAGCTGCTCATTGGCGCATGAAGACTGGCCCAACTTTTGAGAGAGCGAAACGTCACAGATTACCCATCATGCCTGGCTAGAGCATGCGCAGTTGAGTTGCCCCTTAAGCCCCGCCCCCCGAGCTTCCACTCTCGGCTCACTAGAATGAATGGAAAGAGAAAATAAATCTAGGCTTTTAGTGCATTTTACAACTTTAAGGACTTCATTATTATAATAAGGGCTATACAATAGTTCATACAGGGTAGTTTATTTCGTTTAAAAAAAATTATCCGCTGATTTACAGACGTCTCTTTCCCAATGTTAGTCAATGGGAAAAAGTAGTTTTGGGCCGGGTGACGTCACGGACTGATACGGAAGTTGCAGTACCGCCGTTTGGACACAACGAATGTTGGGCACAGAGTCCGGCGCACTTCCTGGGGGCTTGGTTGAACCCCACATGCCATGGCTGACATTTAGAGATCTGAACATGATCTGTTTGCATCTGTTTGATCTAAACAAATGTAACAATTATTTCACACTACAGATGTTCTTGTCAGGATATGTCTTTACACTTTATATAAGACCTAATATCTTAATGCAGGGAGATATAGAGTATTTTTCTTTAGACAATGCATCTTAAGTATCTTGTCAAAGACTCAAAAACATCTTATTTTGAGTTGGATCTCAGATTTATATTGGAAAATCACCAACTAGCATCAGAAAACCGAAAACTTTTGAGCATTTCTGGCTTATTTTACAACACAACACCTCTTGATTCTGGTAAAATACAGTTCAAAATAAGTTTCCCCAGCTAATTACAAGATCTGATTTATCTAAATATCCCTTCTCATTCCAAGAGATCTTACCAAGCTAACTTTCCCATGTTCTTTTGGCAGATTGTTTACATATTACAAGCAAAAAAACCCTTGTTTTTATTATTCTTTTACTTGTTTTTGGAGCAGTATTTTTCCAGTTAGCTGCTTTCTCCTAATCCTGGTCAAATATAGTTCAGATAATGAGACGACCTGCTTTAAAGCATCCTGTTTGTCAATGAGTGCCTCCTCACATCAGTGGTATAAACATGAATGCGTTGTACAAACACTGATCCATCGGGGGGGGGGGGGTTTGAGATGAACATTGTGTGACAGCGCCCACAGAAACAAGTCATCACGCGCCATTTCCAACACACACCCATCATGAATCAACGCTTCCTGACATCTCCACATCGTGTGACGCTGTGTTGTGATTACGAGAACACCAAATCAGATCAGAGTTTATTTACAGTATAAAGCCCAATATCACAAGAGGCATTTGTCTCAAGGGGTTGCAAAGATTAGCAAACATAAATGACAGTGTGACGAGATAAATACAATTACAAGAAAAGTGTGTATACTGTATAGAATGTGAATTGCGAATAAAATAGATACAGAATAAAACGATAAAATACAGTAAAAAACTATAAAATAAAATACCATAAAATGTAAGACTCAGGACAAACATAGGGACATTTTAAACCTCTATAACAATGGGCTTTATTAAAAAGGAAGGTTTTTAGCACACTATTAAAATGTTGGACACTGTCTGCCTCCCTGATAAAAACAGGAAGTCGGTTCCAGGGAAAGGGACATGTTGAATAGTCAAAGAATCAGCTCATATCGTCTTTTCCTATCCACTATTCCTTGACCTCTGTGTGATACGTCACGGGGTTAAGGAATAGTGGATAGGAGAATTCAAAAGGACTTAGGAAAAGACGACCAGGCCTCAAGAGAATCCGACTGCACTGACACTATCCAACGTATTTATGATGTCTTTAATGTGCGTCTGCTGTGGGGAAACTACAGTTCTCTGTACAGAGGACTACCGTAAGATATCTAGATACTTTGCATCGTGCTCTTATGGTGTTGTTCTATAGGCTTTATGAACATGGACAACAGTGGAACATATCATCCTCATTAGGTTGGAACTTAAAGGGGACCTATCATGCAAAATGCTCTTTTTGATGTCTTTTATACATCAACATGTGTCCCCGGTGTGTCGGGGAACTCACGCAGCGTCAGAAAATAAAACCCTCTCTCTTTTCCTCCGTACCCAAATCTCTAAAAACGGGGGCTACAACGGAGCTGATCCAGATTTGCGTCCGATATGACGTAATATCTGAAATGTGGACCCACGGCACTATCAGAAACGTTGCTATCAGAAACAATGCCCGACTGTTTTGGACGTAATATGGTCGGTGTTTACATTAGCATCGCTAACACTCAGAGCTAACCTGTACTGGAGAGCATGTGTGTGAAGAAGCAGGAAATAAAAAGGAACTCACCTTGTGGTATAACCGGCAAGAGAGAAAGCCTTTGAGCTCCATACTGTTTCAGAAATAATCCTTGATAATCCATGATATGGCGTTTCATCACGGCAGTATTTAGTTTAGACAGTAGCTGCCGGGTCCCGCATGAGCTCAGACCCCTCCTTTTTTATTTTTTATCAAATTTTAATTTTTTTAAGCTTTATACCCAAAATCAGCACTTTTGAAACAGGAAGTGAAATAGAGGGATATGAGGCATGGCTAGAATGGGTGATCTGTTTGGTATTTTGAGCAAAATACTTCATAGACATGTTTTTTATATATTTGTATATATCTGAGACCTATGCTATTGCCTAAAAATAGCATGATAGGTGACCTTTAATTAAAAAAGTGAAGTGAAACTTATTGTTGTCACCCTCCGGTCCACACGTATTCACATGAATCCCAATACGTATGATTGTTGAAAATAAATACAATTGTATTTGTTATAACCTTAATAGGCCTTAACATCTGTCACTGTGTATATCACCATTCAAACATGTTTTAAAACGTTTAAGAAACCCCACACAGCTCAAAAACACTGTGAAATGTTGACTTAATTGATCATTTCAGTAAAAAAGTAACATTCATATTTCTCCTTTTGATTATTATTATAGTGATGAACGTTCAAAACAAAGCACTTTAGCAAGTTACGGTACCACTTCGTTAATAAGTACCCTAACTTTCATGATATCATTTCTCGGTCACGATCGGTTGTTTCCGCAAACGGCTGAATGTTGTGTGACGGTAAATGCTGCAACTGCAAGGCATTGTGGGACAGCATTTTCTCCTTTCCCTTCGTCCAGTGTTTCCTAAGCTAAAGGAGGTTATAAAGGAAGCTTCGAAGCTCCTACTAAAACAGATCTTATCATGGCTGCCACTGAGGGACTTCCGATACTTCTCGATATCTCAAACGTTTCTTATCTTATTCTCTCTCTCTCCTTTTTTTAAACAAATGCCCAACTCTGCAGTGAAATATTCATCCACATAAAAAATGAAACACAGTGGCTTTAAAAGATTTCAAATAGTAATAATAGTGTAAAAGGAGTCCTCACTGACGTAGATCCTGATGGAGTGTGTTGCATAATTAAACAGGAAGTATAAGTATCATGGGGAATTAACTGATAATGTTTAAAATACTGTCCGTAGCAATTCATATTTTGCCATTTCTTTTTAACTAGCATGCAAATTAAAGAGGCCCCATTATGCTTTTTTGGGTTTTCCCTTTCCTTTGATGTGTTATACAGGTTTTAGTGCATGTAAATGGTCTGCAGAGGCTAAAATCCCTGTGTTTCCTCTCTACCACACACAGGGGCGCTCCTTGCGAACAGGCAAGGCAGGCAACTGCTTGGGGCCCCGGACCAGAAGGGGGCCCCCAAAGAAGGTAAATTAAGAAGGTCCACAGCAACGCCAACATGAAACACCCTTTCATTTACTGCAACGACATGTCGGGAAACCCCCTCAAGGCGGCCCCATGCATAGCGCGCCGTCAAATGCTGCTTCTCATCTTAAAGTGGACCTATCATGCTATATTTGAATAATATAGTATAGGACCATACCTATACTGTATAAGGTATATTTATACTTTTTTCTTCTTCAAAATACCAAACAGATCATGCATTTTAGCCATGCCTCATTTTGCTCAATTTGACATTTTTTAGCTCTGTTTTTGCAAGGGCTGATTCAGTGAGAACAGCACCACCTACAGGCCTGGCATATGTACTACAGCGTCTCCAGCGCTTTCGAACGGCAATGGCCGTGGCTGTCTCCTCCTGATTGGTGGAGTTGGCCCAATAGCCGTAGCGCCACCGTCCTGACGTCAGGACAGTGTTCAAATCTGGATCAGTTTTTATCAGATCCGTTGCAGCCCCTTTTTTAGAGATTTGGGTATGGAGGAAAATAGAGAGGGTTGTGTTTTCTGACACTTGGTGAGTTCCCTGGAACACCAGGGACACATATTCATGTAGAAAAGACGTACAAAAGGGCATTTTGCATGATAGGTCCCCTTTAAGTTTTGTTGCCTTGCTCCGCTCCGGGGGGGGGGGGGGGGGGGGGTGGGTGCTGTCGGCTGTGTGTGGTGATGAAAAGCTGGTTCGAGGGGCCCCCAGTGAATGTTTGCCTAGGGCCCCCACCGACTCTAGGATCACCACTGACCACACACTCTTTTGTAACAGTAGAAAGCCCTAATACATTTTATATTTGCTGTTCAAAGCACATATCTGCTCAAATCCAATTAATATATACTTATTTGTTCATATCCTTGCTTTCTTCAGACTAAAACAACAGTGTGAGAGCAATGAAAGTTAGATGTTGCCGTCCAGAAAACGAAAACAAAGATTTGAAAGACACAAAGACCACACATTTGATCCACTGTTAATATGAAAATATATATATGATTACGGCATCTTTAATACACAGCTGTGTGACATCAGGTTTTGGACGAGGACAAAATATTCCTGCATGAAAAGAATTCTCTCTTTTCCTTTTCATATATATATTTATATATATCTGAGCCTTTCCTCCAGATTGATCCTGTGTGATGTGCTGAGCTGTGCTTTTAGGCCTAAGACTTCTTCAAGAGGCTTTTTAATTGATGGAATCTGTCCTGTCAGATTTGATGGCTTTTCCATCACTCACTCCTTCCCGGGCTTCATTTTATCTTTTCTTTTTCCATCACTGCCAATTCTTTTCTTTTTTTAGCCTCAGCTCAACTTGAGCCTCGGATAAAAGGAAATCTCCTCCCCTTTCAGAGCGGGAAAATCCTCTTGTCACACCTGAAAGCAGCATGTCGGATGGAGGTAGATGGAGCGATAAGTCCTCATCTGACAGTAGTGTGATATGAAGTGTAATATTTCACTTTCTCTCTATGAGGAAGTGCTTCATTCCTGAGCAGACACTCTTCCATATTATCCTTCTACTTCTCCTCATCCCATTCTTCTCCGTTTCTTAACTGATGAGGTTTTTATACACACCATAAATAAATAACTCAAAGTAACCGGATTACTCTGAATAATTTACGCGGTGTACAGTAATTTAGACGTAATTTGTTTGACAATCAGGTCAATATGGATGACGTTGTAGCTACAGAAAACACCTTATTATCGCTCCAGCGTAATAAATAAGAAATGAGTGTGTAGGCGAGAAACACGCACAGTCAAATCACAGAAAGCAATCAGTCCTCGGTGTTCACATACTCTCCAGTACACAATTAAAGAGACTGATGATGAATCCTGGCTTCTGTCATTTGGTTATGCTTTCTCAGATTTATGATTTGGCGTTACCCCTCTGAGGAGTTTACACAACGTTTTAATAATCAGAGAACTGCTATAACCACATAACGACACTTCTTTATGAGACTCACATCATCAGCAAGATCAATAACTAGCTGGAAAACCTTTTGCACACACGCTCTGTTCCTCGATAAGTGCCCTCTAGAGGATCACACAGGAAGTAGAGAGTCATTGTTAAACTTTTTAATGATAACAAAGCTTGTACGAGCAATAATAACGGTGGCTAACGTTGTACAAAAGACCCAAACACTTCCATTAGGAGAAAATAACTGCCGATTCGGAAACGATGCAAATATAAAAACACAAATGTGCCGAAACACATTTAGAAACATCTCCACTAAAGAGTGACGCACACAGCTGGGAGACCAGGGGACACTAAAGAGTGACGCACACAGCTGGGAGACCAGGGGACACTAAAGAGTGACGCACACAGCTGGGAGACCAGGGGACACTAAAGAGTGACGCACTCAGCTGGGAGACCAGGGGACACTAAAGAGTGACGCACTCAGCTGGGAGACCAGGGGACACTAAAGAGTGACGCACACAGCTGGGAGACCAGGGGACACTAAAGAGTGACGCACACAGCTGGGAGACCAGGGGACACCTAAAGAGTGACGCACTCAGCTGGGAGACCAGGGGACACTAAAGAGTGACGCACTCAGCTGGGAGACCAGGGGACACTAAAGAGTGACGCACACAGCTGGGAGACCAGGGGACACTAAAGAGTGACGCACACAGCTGGGAGACCAGGGGACACTAAAAAGTGACGCACACAGCTGGGAGACCAGGGGACACTAAAGAGTGACGGCGCACACAGCTGGGAGACCAGGGGACACTAAAGAGTGACGCACGCAGCTGGGACGGAGCGCTTGGTGATGTTCAGGATTATAAAGCTGAACAACTGTCACTTCCTTACTACAAACCCCCCTCATTTTAACACACACACACACACACACACACACACACACACCTATATTAGTGTCACTGCTGCAGCTTCTTATAAACCAAAGAATACATTAAGTGTATATTTTCTTTACTGTAGGATACTTATCTCGTGTGTCAGGATTCACAGTTTAATCTGGTGACACTAAAAGAATAATAAGCACTCCCAATGTCATCCTTATTCCTCTCATTTAGCAAAATTGGCTTTTTCCACCAATTTGTTGCAATTTTGACAACTAGACAGGGATTTCAGTTTCATAGCAATGCATATTTTTATTTTTATTCACCCTCTTGCAAAGTGTGAAATCCTGTTTATGAATTGATTTCACTTCAAATCTCCCAGAAGAATGACTGTGTGTGTGTGTGTGTGTGTGTGTGTGTGTGTGTGTGTGTGTGTGTGTGTGTGTGTGTGTGTGTGTGTGTGTGTGTGTGTGTTCCTGTATTTGATGCATCTGTGTGTGTAGAATAAGAGACAGGAAGGGGAGGGGAGGAAAACCAAGTGGGCACACGGGTGCACGATTTAAATTGGCGTTCGAGCTCACCTCATTACATCTGAGAGAGGGAGAGAGTGTGTGTGATAAGGCTTAATAAATAATAACTCTGTTAAGTGATGAGACCTGCAGCGGTGGTGTGTTTGCAGCGGTGGCGTGCGATAACATCAGAAGTCATGTGATAAAATAAGACCATAAAACATTTTAGGTAAGTTTCCAACAACAGTGACAGCGGGCCAACTTTATAATCCCTGAATGTGCGTCACTCTTTAGTGTCCCCGTTTCATTTGCATGTGTTTTGGCACATTAGTGTTTTTTTATTTGCATATTTTTTAAACTGCAGTGCGTTCCTCCTAAGTGTTTTGGGCCGTTGCACCTGTTTGAGTAGTAGATGCATTTTTTAAAGCTAATCTAGACCAATACATTGAACAGCAGTTTATTATTACAATGACATAGGATTTGATAGATCTAGCAAGTCATCCCAAAATGCACTTGTTTAGTCTTTTGACACAATGGTCATGGGGTGAAAGAGCAAAAACACAGCGTTCATGTTCGTGCTGGAACCGGCAGCCTCACAGAGCAGAACGGCCTCACAGAGGAGGCAATCCTACCAAGCCGTGAAAACTCCCAAAAGTGACGAGACGCAAAACGACAGCGAGATGCACCGAGACACGCAGTGCACTCTCTCTGCTCACATGCAGAACAGTACTCAGATCTGGTAATTGAGTAAAAGTAGAATTACTCAGATCTGGTACTTGAGTAAAAGTAGAATTACTCAGATCTAGGACTTGAGTAAAAGTAGAAGTACTCAGATCTGGTACTTGAGTAAAAGTAGAAGTACTCAGATCTGGTGCTTGAGTAAAAGTAGAATTACTCAGATCTAGGACTTGAGTAAAGTAGAAGTACTCAGATCTTGTACTTGAGTAAAAGCAGAAGTACTCAGATCTTGTACTTGAGTAAAAGTAGAAGTATTCAGATCTTGTACTTGAGTAAAAGTAGAAGTACTCAGATCTTGTACTTGAGTAAAAGTAGAAGTACTCAGATCTGGTACTTGAGTAAAGTAGAAAGTACTCAGATCTGGTAACTTGAGTAAAAGTAGAAGTACTCAGATCTGGTACTTGAGTAAAAGTAGAAGTACTCAGATGGCGTGTACTTGAGTAAAAGTAGAAGTACTCAGATCTTGTACTTGAGTAAAAGTAGAAGTACTCAGATCTTGTACTTGAGTAAAAGTAGAAGTACTCAGATCTTGTACTTGAGTAAAAGTAGAAGTACTCAGATCTTGTACTTGAGTAAAAGTAGAAGTACTCAGATCTTGTACTTGAGTAAAAGTAGAAGTACTCAGATCTTGTACTTGAGTAAAAGTAGAAGTACTCAGATCTTGTACTTGAATAAAAGTAGAAGTACTCAGATCTTGTACTTGAGTAAAAGTAGAAGTACTCAGATCTTGTACTTGAGTAAAAGTAGAAGTACTCAGATCTTGTACTTGAGTAAAAGCAGAAGTACTCAGATCTTGTACTTGAGTAAAAGCAGAAGTACTCAGATCTTGTACTTGAGTAAAAGTAGAAGTACTCAGATCTTGTACTTGAGTAAAAGTACTCAGATCTTGTACTTGAGTAAAGTAGAAGTACTCAGATCTTGTACTTGAGTAAAAGTAGAAGTACTCAGATCTTGTACTTGAGTAAAAGTAGAAGTACTCAGATCTGTACTTGAGTAAAAGTAGAAGTACTCAGATCTTGTACTTGAGTAAAAGTAGAAGTACTCAGATCTTGTACTTGAGTAAAAGTAGAAGTACTCAGATCTTGTACTTGAGTAAAAGTAGAAGTACTCAGATCTTGTACTTGAGTAAAAGTAGAAGTACTCAGATCTTGTACTTGAGTAAAAGTAGAAGTACTCAGATCTTGTACTTGAGTAAAAGTAGAAGTACTCAGATCTTGTACTGAGTAAAAGTAGAAGTACTCAGATCTTGTACTTGAGTAAAAGTAGAAGTACTCAGATCTTGTACTTGAGTAAAAGTAGAAGTACTCAGATCTGGTACTTGAGTAAAAGTAGAAGTACTCAGATCTTGTACTTGAGTAAAAGTAGAAGTACTCAGATCTGGTACTTGAGTAAAAGTAGAAGTACTCAGATCTTGTACTTGAGTAAAAGTAGAAGTACTCAGATCTGTACTTGAGTAAAAGTAGAAGTACTCAGATCTTGTACTTGAGTAAAAGTAGCCAAGTACTCAGATCTGGTACTTGAGTAAAAGTAGAGTACTCAGATCTTGTACTTGAGTAAAGTAGAAGTACTCAGATCTTGTACTTGAGTAAAAGTAGAAGTACTCAGATCTTGTACTTGAGTAAAAGTAGAAAGTACTCAGATCTTGTACTTGAAGTAAAAGTAGAAGTACTCAGAATCTTGTACTTGAGTAAAAGTAGAAGTACTCAGATCTTGTACTTGAGTAAAAGTAGAAGTACTCAGATCTTGTACTTGAGTAAAAGTAGAAGTACTCAGATCTTGTACTTGAATAAAAGTAGAAGTACTCAGATCTGGTACTTGAGTAAAAGTAGAAGTACTCAGATCTTGTACTTGAGTAAAAGTAGAAGTACTCAGATCTGTACTTGATAAAAGTAGAAAGTACTCAGATCTTGGTACTTGAATTAAAAGTAGAAGTACTCAGATCTGTACTGAGTAAAAGTAGAAGTACTCAGAGCTTGTACTTGAGTAAAAGTAGAAGTACTCAGATCTTGTACTTGAAGTAAAAGTAGAAGTACTCAGATCTTGTACTTGAATAAAAGTAGAAGTACTCAGATCTTGTACTTGAGTAAAAGTAGAAGTACTCAGATCTTGTACTTGAGTAAAAGTAGAAGTACTCAGATCTTGTACTTGAATAAAAGTAGAAGTACTCAGATCTTGTACTTGAGTAAAAGTAGAAGTACTCAGATCTTGTACTTGAGTAAAAGTAGAAGTACTCAGATCTTGGTACTTGAGTAAAGTAAAGTACGCAGATCTGGTACTTGAGTAAAGTAGAAGTACTCAGATCTTGTACTTGAGTAAAAGTAGAAGCACTCAGATATGGTACTTGAGTAAAAGTAGAAGTACTCAGATCTGGTACTTGAGTAAAAGGTAGAAGTACTCAGATCTTGACTTGAGTGAAAGTAGAAGTACTCAGATCTTGTCCTTGGTAAAAGTGGAAGTACTCAGATCTTGTACTTGAGTAAAGGTAGAAGTACTCAGATCTTGTACTTGGAGTAAAAGTAGAAGTACCAGAGTGTAGGAATACTCTTGTTACAGTAAAAGTCCTGCATTCAAAATGTTCCTCAAGTAAAAGTAGAAAAGTATTCTCATCAAAATATAGTGAAAGTAGCGACAGTAAAAGTAGTCATTGTGCAGATTGGTCCATTTCAGAATAATATATATGATATGTTTTATAATGATTGATCATGAAAGTGTTCTCAAAGCTGGTAAAGGTGCAGCTAGTTTGAATGACTTTGTATACTGCAGGGTAGCTTGTGGATTTACTCCAGGTGGAACTAAAGTCTGATTTAACACTTGATTATATTTCACATCATTCATCCACATCTGTGAAGTAACTAAAGGGATTAAATACATGTAGTGGAGGAAAAGTACACCACGTACCTGTAGATGATGCAGGCGCAGTCCCTGCAGGTCCCACAGTTCTCAATGTCCTGTCCGGTATGGTATGAATGTCTTCTGTTGAAAAGCATTGAGATGACATATCACGGGTAAAAGACTGTGTGTGTGTGTGTGTGTGTGTGTGTGTGTGTGTGTGTGTGTGTGTGTGTGTGTGTGTGTGTGTGTGTGTGTGTGTGTGTGTGTGTGTGTGTGTGTGTGTGTGTGTGGTGTGTGTGTGTGTGTGTGTGTGTGTGTGTGTGTGTGTGTGTGTGTGTGTGTGTGCGCGTGTGCGTGTGTGTGTGTGTGTGCGCGTGTGCGCGTGTGCTTAAATATCCTATTTTATTTCAAGAAATCTTACCAAGAAAATGTGAACTTGTTCTATTGGCCGATTCTTTTACTTACTACGAGCGTAAACGTTAGACTTAAGCGCTCCTTTTTGCATCAAGTCAATCCTCAAATTACACACAGAGTTGAATCGCTGGTGAAATGTACTGTACGTTAGAGGGTCTGGAATATGTTGTTTTTTCAGTGATTGTAATATTAAATGTCTGTTTCCTTGTATCATGTCTTGTCCCTGTTTGGTGTTGCAAATGGAGCTGCTGTGATGAAAGAAACATTTCAGACTTGATCTGACAGTATAGTTTTATCGTAAAGGCATTCAGGTTTCCCTCGTTGAACCCTATCCCTGTCGCACTCACATATCCTGCAAACACACCATCTAATCCTCTCTGAAATCACCCCTGATCATTTTTTAATGAGCGATCCCCCTTCCAAAACGCTCTGCCTGTTACGTAAAACCATGAGTCACTATATGACTGCAGGCACGATACAATGCTTATGAGGTAAAAGTCAAGTCTGCATGCATTACACTTCTCTGACTTCTTATATAGGACACGTGAAGATATGTCGCTTCCTGAGACGTCACATGTTCAAACGTCTGCAGAGTGTAACGTTGGCATTGGAGTGTGTTTTGGATTAGGCCGCTCAGATTTCAGCCCTCGGATTCATAGACATCCAGCCATGTTTATCTTGTCCTATCCAAGAGTTCTCACATCGTTTCCAGTGTGATAAGGCGGGAGAAATGACTAAGAGGCTTACAATGTAGGAAGCAGATTAATTAAAGACTTGATGAGAACGGTAAAGGGTTTACACTCGTCGGAAAGCAGCAACATGACGACAGCTGATTTCTATCTATCTGCTGCTGAGAAGTGGGTGCAACTGAGCTCCCAAACGCTCCCTGAGGTCTGACATGAAATAAATTCTGC
>NW_022987567.1:8513856-8538856 GCF_902827165.1 Trematomus bernacchii
GGTAGCTGATGTGTAGGAGGTGTAGCATTTAATGCATTCTGTGTTGGAGGTCTCATAGTGTCACAGGGGGTTATATTAGGTATTAGAGTGGGGGTAGAACAGGTCAGAGGTGGGGCTATGTTTAAGATAGGGGAGGTGCCGTTTTGGGAGATGCATGATGTTGCATTTGCAGGACCGGTTGATGCATTGTGAAGCTGGTTTGTAACATTTGTGGCCGGAGTTTGAGGTCTAATGGGGTCACAAGGGGTTACAGTTGGAGTAGGGGTGGAACATGTCAGAGGAACTGGTGGTGCTATGGTTGGGATAGGGAAGGTGCAGTTTTGGGTGATGCATGATGGTGCATTTGTAGGAGGTGTAGCGTTCAAAGCATTGTGCAGCTGAGGCGTGACCTTTGTCGCAGGAGTTTGAGGTCTAATGGGGTCACAGGGGGTTATATTAGGGGTTAAAGTTGGGGTAGGGGTAGAGCAGGTTAAGGGAGAAAATGATAATATGTTTGGGATAGGGGAGGTGCAGTCTTGGGTGATGCATGATGTTGCATTTGCAGGACCGGTTGATGCATTGTGAAGCTGGTTTGTAACATTTGTGGGTGGGGTTTGAGGTCTAATGGGGTCACAGGGGTTTATATTAGGGGTTAAAGTTGGGGTAGGGGTGGAACATGTCAGAGGAACTGGTGGGGCTATGTTTGGTATAGGGGAGGTGCAGTTTTGGGTGATGGACAGTGTTGCATTTGTAGGAGCTGTAGCGTTCAAATCATTGTGCAGCTGATGCGTGACCTTTGTAGAAGGAGTTTGAGGTCTAATGGGGTCACAAGGGGTTACAGTTGGAGTAGGGGTGGAACTGGTCAGAGGAACTGGTGGTGCTATGGTTGGGATAGGGGAGGTGCAGTCTTGGGTGATGCATGATGGTGCATTTGTAGGAGGTGTAGCGTTCGAAGCATTGAGCAGCTGACGCGTGACCTTTGTAGAAGGAGTTTGAGGTCTAATGGGGTCCCAAGGGGTTATATTAGGTGTTAAAGTTGGGGTAGGGGTGGAACAGGTTAGGGGAGCTGACAATACTGTGGTTAGGATAGGGGAGGTGCAGTTTTGGGTGATGCATGATGGTGCATTTGTAGGTGGTGTAGCGTTTGAAGCATTGTGCAGCTGATGTGTTACTTTTGTGGCAGGAGTTTGAGGTCTAACGGGGTCCCAAGGGGTTATATTTGGGGTTACAGATCGAGTCGGGGTGGAACAGGTTAAGGGAGAAGGTGATACTATGTTTGGGATAGGGGAGGTGCAGTTTTGGGTGATGCATGATGGTGCATTTGAGGGAGGACTGGAGCAAACAACAGCTACATTTGGAGTCGAAGGTGGTGACACAACCGTATAATAAGGGATCGGGTGTTGGAGGACCGTAGGAGAAGAAGTGGAGCAGGGAATGGAAAGTGCAATTGGTGGAGGTGCAGTTGAGCAAGGGGGTTTGACGCAGTGTTCAGGGGTTTTTACAGGTGACGGGGAGGTACAGTAAGGCACAATAGTTATTTGGGTGGTGGGATGCGGGGATACAGGACTCTCCGATTGATTTTGCATGGAGCTCAGAGAGACTGTCGGAGGTGCGGAAGCACAGGGGCTGCAGGTTTGTGTCTGGATGGTGCAAGGTTCATGATTTGGAAGCGAGTCTGTTTGTATTTGGGTGGTGCATGGCTCAGAATGGGCGGTTCTAATTGTGCATTGTTTCTCAATCACCGGGGGAGTTTTCGTTTGGCTCTCAGTTTGACTTTGCGCGGTGCAGAACTTTGAGTCTTGTGGCGGGGAGGGGCTCTCAGTTTGAACTTGAGTGGTGCAGAGTTTGTTATTTGAAGGGGATTTTCTGGGGCTTTCAGTCTGGGTGGGAGTGGTGCAGTGGTGCACTTCCTTCCCAGGATCGCTTGTTGTCCGGTTAAATCGTTTTCTCCTCCGTATCGCTGCGGGGGTGCTGCTGCCCTGGCGCTTGGATCCGTCTCGACTGGCCACCATGGAGCAGTGAAATGCGTCCACGTTGTGAAGCACTGATGGCGGGCAGCTGTGGCGAGAGTTCTTCACCACGCTAACAGCCGATTTAAAGTCCGTCCTGGAGGGTTTCGACCTCCGTTCCACCGCCGTATAATCCCCAGCAGGACCGTTATGATCCTTGGACGCCGACACGTGGTTGTGGGCGAGATACTCATCCTGCGAATCGTGTTCGTCATCGCCATCCATCCCCCGCGAATCCCCGAGGCTTTGACTACGAGTGTGTGAGGACTTCTTCAAGCATGGGGAGGTCTGGATGGCGATGGCGGTGCTGGTGCTCGCGTTCGTCCTCCGTGTCATCGGTAAAGTCAAGAAGTTGGGCTGCGGTGGAGCCCAGCATCGACGCGTCGGCCCTGGAGTCAACGGATGAGGCGGGGCTCTCGCTAAGAAAGCAGCCACCACCTCTATAGTACTCGCCATATCCCCACGAACAACCCCAACCACGGACGTTTGCTCAGGTAGAGTCCGCGGTCCGTCCCTGTCCATCCACGGTTTTGGCGACCTGTGTTTTCGGAGAGGATGCGGGCTGTCACAATCAGGCCTTGGGTGGCTGTTGTGTTCTCCGGTGCCGCTGTTTCCGCTGCTGCTGCTGCCATCTTCCAGGTCTTTGAAGCGGACCTGGTGCGTTCGGTTTCTGCGGCGCTTGAGGCGGCTCTCGATGTCTGGGGAGTCGCGGTTGAGCAGCACCGAGCGTACGGTCATCGTCCCGGGAAGCTTGTCGGCCAACGTGGTGCTCTTGCCGTTGGTTTGGCCCGTGAGCACGTGGTTGGGCTCTTTGCTCACCATGTCTCTGGTTTCTCTCGCTGCCCCAACATCCACAGTCTGTTTGATGTCGTGAAGGCTTAGATGTGTCAGTGCGGCAACAAGGAAAGCGATCCCCTCTTTACTATATTGTCATCACAACAGTGCACAGTTGATTGACTGAGTTTCATCACAGAGTTGTGTGCAGGTTTTCTCAAATCTGCACACCAAGGACTTCCTCTGCAGCTAAAAGATTGTCCTCCGGAAAGGATTCACAGTTCAAGAATATTTTAAGCACAGTAAGTACAAATTAAGTGTAGATCACCGTGATCATTGCTTACCCCTAGAATTAATCTACCTCGTACAAAAATATATGCAGCATCAGATACTCTTTAGCATGTAAAGAGTGTACGTTCACTCCCATATCTTCTCAAGTTGTCCACTTATTTCTCTTTGAATTTCCAGGGAGACGAACTCTTCAGACCGGTAAATAAGCTGGGAGGAAGGAAATGCAGCCTGTCCATCTTTCTGCGTCACATCAGCTCGTCAACTTGGCAGATACTCAGTCTCCACCTGCTTTGTCCCCTGGGCCCTCGGGTGATTGGATGCCCAAAGTACGGGGCCGGCCTGCAGACTTCCCCATAATGGCCTATCTATTTCAACTTCTTTTTTTGTTCTCCTTTGCTTTGGACTTTATCTCTCGCTCTTCTTTTCTTAGCTCTTCTCTCGATGACTCATCCTCTCATGGTTTGAAACACAGCGTGAGTTCCTGAAGAGAGCAAGAAACAAAAAAGAAAAAGAAAGGAGAGTAAGACACTGTAATTGTTTCCATATTATTGCATTTCCATTCAAACAGATATCGCGCCGGCTCCTGGGGGATAATGGAGATATCAGATATGGCAGCTATTTTAAAAATGCATGAGAGCGAGGTCAACACATGAATGGGAAAAGAAGACATCAATTCAGGAAATGTAATGAAAGGATGTAGGCGGCAGAAGGAAGGAGAGGACAGGAAAAGCACACGAGGTATATCATCAGCGATAGAAGAATATCCACAAAAGATATAAGACAAAAGAGAGATTATAATCAAGGCCTATTCACATTGACTGAAGGTGACACTTGTGTATTTTGTATTCCCTTCATGTAGGCTTACCTTTTTTATATCTAATGTCTGTCTTTTGTATGTATGCAGGGTTACTTGTAAAATCGTGTATCATAATGTAACCTGATTGCTTTCCCTTACTATTGGATTAGCTCATTATCAAATGCAAATAAATAGAAATATCAATAAGATGTTTTTTTTTTACTTAAAGTGGACCTATCATGCTATATTTGAATAATATAGTGTAGGACCATACCTATATAAGGCATATTTATACTTTTTTTTTTCAAAATACCAAACAGATCATGCATTTTAGCCATGCCTCATTTTGCTCAATTTCACATTTTTTAGCTCTGTTTTTGCAAGGGCTGATTCAGTGAGAACAGCACCACCTACAGGCCTGGCATATGTACTACAGCGTCTCCAGCGCTTTAGAACGGCAATGGCCGTGGCTGTCTCCTCCTGATTGGTGGAGTTGGCCCAATAGCCGTAGCGCCACCGTCCTGACGTCAGGACAGTGTTCAAATCTGGATCAGTTTTTATCAGATCCGTTGCAGCCCCTTTTTTAGAGATTTGGGTATGGAGGAAAATAGAGAGGGTTGTGTTTTCTGACACTTGGTGAGTTCCCTGGAACACCGGGGACACATATTCATGTATAAAAGACGTACAAAAGTGCATTTTGCATGATCGGTCCCCTTTAAGTATTAAGCCCTATTCTGCTTTTTGTGGGTTTCCCTTTCCTGTAGTGTGTTCTATGGGTTTGTGTGCATGTAAATGGTCTGCAAAGACTAAAATCTCTCCCACACACTCCTCCCCCTGCCTGAAACGCCTTCTAAGAGCATGTCAATATGTCACAGTAGAGGCATTAAATACTAATATGAACCTGAAAACGAGGAACTTTGGGATTTTAACCTTTGCAGACCGTTTACATGCACACAAACCTACAGTAAATAACACACTACAGGAAAGGGAACAACCAAAAGAGCTCAATCTCATCACCCTCACGTTGTTGTTATATGCTGAAGAAGGTAAGAATGTAAACAACTAATTATACATTAATTGAATATGAGCAGATACCGTATGCTGTTGTTTTTTTAATAAACCTGCCTGCACCATTTTCAATTTGCACCTTTTTTTTGTCTTTTCTAACTTTTCCCCGTGTCATTTTTTATCCAATTGTATTAGAATTCGTGTATCCAGTTACATGTAATCCCCCACCCTGTATGCATGCACGTACTTCAGTGTTATTCATTGTTGTTTCTGCTCTGGGCTCAGTGAGTTATTCCTCCTGTGTGTGTGTTTTACAGATTTCTCTTCCCCTCCATGTTGAACAGCCCTGTTATCAGTCCTTGATGATGTGCCATGGTGACATCCTTTCTGATTCATCTGGTCACTGTGCGACAGCCTGCCTGCCTCGCTGTATTCAGTAGTATGTTCTCGTCAGTCTGATTCTGCGGCCTCTTCGTGACGATCTATGGCCTTGATACGTATATATATATAAATCACTTCCACTTCCTGTCTGTGCCACTGGCAGTCGGCTGCCGTTTGCATTGCACCATCGATGGATCCTTGTGATATCCTGACAGTGACAGGATAATTCAGCGTGCCGTTTCTCTACCTCCTCTTTTAGGGCGGGGGGGGGGGGTTAATTAGTGACTCCTTCACAGATCCCAGGTTATTTAGGGAGAGAGATACCCAAAGGGGCTGCCACTTTTATTTATGTCCACTGTTTTCCTCTGTTTTCTTTCTCGGGCTCTGAAGAGGAGGATCTTTGTCACAACCGCGCCCCCACTGTCAACCCCTTTAAAAAAACATGGTTATTAGGATTAATTATGATTAAAGTCAGAGCCGACAGAGCCTCGAGGGGAAATATCAACCACACACACTCAGAAATATTAATGCATTTACAAACAAACCATGGGATTCCTTGTCATTTTAATTTCTTATCAGTAAGCAAATGGAAGACAGTTCACTTACTGGATATAGGGGCTGACACACAAATGCAAATGTATATTTATAGCGTACTACAATCCGTTCGTATGGAGGCCGACCTGTGCAAACCCGCAACAACGGCCCAAATAACATCAATTAGGAGAAACACGCAGCAGTTTCCAAAACGTTGCAAATACAAAGTCATCTTCACCAACTTGACAACACATGAGCAGCGTTTACTAAAAGCTGCAGAAACCAAACGCTGCAAGAAGTTCAAAACACAACGGAGACCAGGGGACACTAAAAAGTGACGCACACAGCTGGAGACCAGGGGACAATAAAAAGTGACGCACACAGCTGGGAGACCAGGGGACACTAAAAGTGACGCACACAGCTGGGAGACCAGGGGACACTAAAAAGTGACGCACACAGCTGGGAGACCAGGGGACACTAAAAAGTGACGCACACAGCTGGGAGACCAGGGGACACTAAAGAGTGACGCACACAGCTGGGAGACCAGGGGACACTAAAAAGTGACGCACACAGCTGGGAGACCAGGGGACACTAAAGAGTGACGCACACAGCTGGGAGACCAGGGGACACTAAAAAGTGACGCACACAGCTGGGAGACCAGGGGACACTAAAAAGTGACGCACACAGCTGGGAGACCAGGGGACACTAAAGAGTGACGCACACAGCTGGGAGACCAGGGGACACTAAAAAGTGACGCACACAGTTGGAACTGGAGCGCTTGGTGACGTTCAGGATTATAAAGCTGAACAACTGTCTCTGTTGTTGGAAACTTACCTCAAATGTTTGATGGTCTTATTTAAAAAATGTGATCACTTGACTCCTTCTGATGTTACTGCAGATCTGCTGTAAGCTAGCTAGCTAACGTAGCTCATTTCAGATATACTGACAAACACTTACGGAACGTCCACACGGCAGCGGTGCGTTGAAGCTTGCCGGTGGGCGTGTCTGGTGCGCGACCAACAACCGATCACATGAATCTCCCGCCCCGGACACACAAGCACGCGGTTTGATTGGCTAGCGCTTGTACTGGCATATGATTTGATTGGCTAGCGCTTCCGTCGACGCTTGAAAAGTTGAACTTTTCTCAACTTTCGAAGCGAGCAACGGAGGCAAAGCGACGCGAGGGAACCACAATGCAGTTCGGCAAAGCTTGACGTCACCCCGTTCAAAGTGAATGGGAAGCGTCTCCGTTGAAGCACGCGACGGAGCCGTGTGGACGTACCGTTACAGTTATGAGACGACTAACTCTGAACCAGCTGTGTGCGTCACTTTTTAGTGTCCCCTGGTCTCCCAGCTGTGTGCGCCACTTTTTAGTGTCCCCTGGTCTCCCAGCTGTGTGCGTCACTTTTTAGTGTCCCCTGGTCTCCCAGCTGTGTGCGTCACTTTTTCGTGTCCCCTGGTTCAGTTGTGTTTTGAGCTTCTTGCAGCGTTTATTTTATGCAGCGCTTTCAGTAAATGCTGAGAATGCTTCCTGAAGTTGGTGAAGATGTTTCTTAATGTGTTTGGGCAAATTTGTGTTTTTACATTTGCATCGTTTCTGAAACTGCGGCACGTCTCTCCTAATGGAAATGTTTTGAGCTGTTGTAGATGCGTTTGCACCTGTCGGCCTCCGTACTTTTGACCTTGATGATTTCTTTCCTGGATAAAACCATGTTTCCTGTCCTCCTATTTTTTCATTATCCCATTTAACAGCGTCTGCCAGTCTTCCTAGCCATTTCTGGTAAAAAGCACTCTCCTTTAAACATTCACCATGACAGATTTCCTCCACCAGTCTCAGGACCATTAGCCTTACTCATTCTCTGGGTGCCATCCTGATCCTACCCTCTCACTTTCCATCGTTCCTCCATCTGCTCCTTCTCCTTTTTTATACACCACTGTCACTTAGATCTTTCTTCCTCTTCCTCCACCATCACTCGCTCAGCTGCAATCTCCCCCGCTGCCTCTCTTTGTCCCTCCTTTCACAGTTCCTCCATCTCGGCCCGCAAACTACCTTCGGATCAAAATTTACGCTGACAGTTTAATGAATCCGGACCCTCTTAATGCTGCGCGGGCTTCGCTCCTGTGGCTGAGGCTAGCTCTTTCCTACATGTGACATTTTCATGTTGAGCTTTATTGGCAGACAAGAGATAAATCACCCTGCAGGGAGAGGAAGGTGTGCAAAGGCATAATGCCAGCAAGGGTCATAACTCTTTTTCCGTTATTATTTAAGATTTACCACAGACTACTGCTTGCTGCCTGCGTCTGAGACTTACTGTGAATATAGGCTCATATCCTCGTCCCTCTGTGTGTGGTTTTATGGTTATGCATGTGTGTGTGTGTGTGTGCGTGTGCGTGTGGTGATAAAGCTAAGGTCAAGTCTGATCTCACTATGCTGAGCCATGCTGACACTATTGCAGCGTTTCCACTGCTTGCTACGAAACGGCTCTACTCATCTTGACTCACTGATTTTAGGTTTTTCCTTTAGCGACATGTATGAATAGTACTTGTTTACTATTTGAATGCTACATACAGGTGGAAAAAAATATGTGCATGTAAATGGTCTGCAAGGGCTAAGATCCCTGTGTTCCCTCCAGAGAGAGTTTACATACTGATTTACACCTGAACATCAGCAGGAGAGGACTCTTTAAAGTAGAGACACTACATACTGATATACACCTGAACATCAGCAGGAGAGGACTCTTTAAAGTAGAGACAATACATACTGATATACACCTGAACATCAGCAGGAGAGGACTCTTTAAAGTAGAGACACTACATACTGATATACACCTGAACATCAGCAGGAGAGGACTCTTTAAAGTAGAGACACTACATACTGATATACACCTGAACATCAGCAGGAGAGGACTCTTTAAAGTAGAGACACTACATACTGATATACACCTGAACGTCAGCAGGAGAGGACTCTTTAAAGTAGAGACACTACATACTGATATACACCTGAACATCAGCAGGAGAGGACTCTTTAAAGTAGAGACACTACATACTGATATACACCTGAACATCAGCAGGAGAGAACTCTTTAAAGTAGAGACACTACATACTGATATACACCTGAACATCAGCAGGAGAGGACTCTTTAAAGTAGAGACACTACATACTGATATACACCTGAACATCAGCAGGAGAGGACTCTTTAAAGTAGAGACACTACATGCTGATATACACCTGAACATCAGCAGGAGAGGACTCTTTAAAGTAGAGACACTACATACTGATATACACCTGAACGTCAGCAGGAGAGGACTCTTTAAAGTAGAGACACTACATACTGATATACACCTGAACGTCAGCAGGAGAGGACTCTTTAAAGTAGAGACACTACATACTGATATACACCTGAACATCAGCAGGAGAGGACTCTTTAAAGTAGAGACACTACATACTGATATACACCTGAACATCAGCAGGAGAGGACTCTTTAAAGTAGAGACACTACATACTGATATACACCTGAACATCAGCAGGAGAGAACTCTTTAAAGTAGAGACACTACATACTGATATACACCTGAACATCAGCAGGAGAGGACTCTTTAAAGTAGAGACACTACATACTGATATACACCTGAACATCAGCAGGAGAGGACTCTTTAAAGTAGAGACACTCCATACTGATATACACCTGAACATCAGCAGGAGAGGACTCTTTAAAGTAGAGACACTACATACTAATATACACCTGAACGTCAGCAGGAGAGGACTCTTTAAAGTAGAGACACTACATACTGATATACACCTGAACATCAGCAGGAGAGGACTCTTTAAAGTAGAGACACTCCATACTGATATACACCTGAACGTCAGCAGGAGAGGACTCTTTAAAGTAGAGACACTACATACTGATATACACCTGAACATCAGCATATTATGCACTCTTAAAACCTTGTACCAAAGATGAAGGAAAATCTCTACCACGTAGTTGAAAAATGACAAAACACAAGCCCCCCAGAGTGTGGTTGTGCAGATCTAATAATATTCTCTTTATATTTCTCAAAAGGTTTTCAGGGATGTAGAAAATTGCATCCACGCCAATAACACACCTTTGGGTCTCCCTGTGCCGAGGCGCAGAGGAAGGTGCTGTGGAATTGTTATGTAAAGCCATGTCAGATCGCATTGTCTAGGCCACACTTAAAATTGTCAGACAGGACTGAGATGAAGAGGAGGCACAGGAGGAAGAGGAGGGTTATATTTAGAGATGCTACTGTGAATAAAGCAGGAGGAAGAGGAGGCGGAGGGAGGAACCCCTGGCAGCAGAGGAAATGTCATGGTTAGGGTTCAGTGAAGTGGTAAATCAGGAGCATCAGCGTGTCGGGGCGTTTAAGGGTGAGCTGGAGAGGAACAAAGAAACGCTATATGATCAGTTATTGGCCCTGTGAGCAAAGGGAAGGTAAGAGTAACACCTGCACTCTGTCACAGGGATTTAGAGCTCACACAACACATGCACAGTGCACCAGCCTGTGTGCTGTTGTCCAAACACATCTCACATTCAGGGACAGCTCCTTGAGAGTCGCCCGTAGAGGGATATTCTGTGAGGTAAGCAGAACAGCAAAGCGCAGCACGGCAGTGTCTCCAACAGAAGGGTTTTATTTGATACAATAAAAACAGCAAGCACAAAAAAAAAATGCAGATGTAAGCCCATAAAGGGCGGCGTAGGCACAAAGACGTGTAAACAGATCTCCATGCATCCATAAGCAAAGCTGGAGCAAGAGACCCTCAGAACCTCGCTTTGACACACTGCTTTTAGAAATCATTTTACATTTGATAAGTAAAGTATGTGAAATTCCTTCACTGCTGAGAGCTGAAACAGCGTTACTGAAGCAGCCGCCTCTGACTGATGAAATCTTAAAGCCTGATCATGCTCAACAGCAAATTAAATCACACAAACACAAATTAAATTGTTAACTCATTATACCCGAGGCCACACATTGTTATTCCTGTCAGACAACTTGTTTGAGATGTGAAGGCTGCTTCGTTTGTTTGTTTGTTTGTTTGTGACTGTCAGCACAGGAAGCCATATTTACCAGACACTAGCTGCACTTTTATGGTAGCATACTAGTAGAAGAAGAACCATTGTATATTCCGCTAACAGAAAGCTTGAAGGTTTTTCTTTCTCACAACAAAATAGAGCTATTGTGTTCAGCACCCCGGCTGAGGAAGCCTACCTGCATATCACTTTTGCAGCCCTCGACACCAGAAATACCAAACGTTTGAAACTAAATGGTGTGCAAAGGCTAAAATCCCCGTGTTCCCTCCAGAGGGAGTTTCTCTCCCACACAAACCTTGTATGTTTCTCTCGCTCTCTAACCTCTATTGTTCCAGTACAAATATGTCAACGCTGCCCTGTCCTTTAAACAAACACAAAGTCATCGTGCCGCTCATCACTCAGACGGCTGCTTCTCGTTTCCTTGAAGGAGGACGGATTACTTTTACCTCGAGAGCCAGCGATGGTTTGTTCCATCTGTCCTCTTTCGGACCAAAATCCTCTGACTAATATGCAATCCCTACATGTAGGCCAATGGATTGTGATAAGCACACTTAGCCAACTGTGAGCACATTTGAGGATGCACGGGAATCTGTGGAAGATCAAACATTGTTGACTAGTAATGTAATGCACTCTATGCGACAGTATCTTGTTATTTATTTTATTTAAGTATTGCCTGTTCTGCAAAACCCTCTGAATATTTGTACACAAGCTAACTGTCAGTATACACAGCTTTCCACTTGAACAATACTGCACATATTTATTTAGTATTTAGTTATAGTATACTTAACGTCATGTAAATATGTGTCCAAATCCTATATGTATAATACATTTTGTTATCGTTTTTTTATAATAGTTATTATTTTGTGGTTGTTTTTCTGACCTTGTATCTTCTTTAACTGTGAATGCACCAAGACACATTCCTCCTATGTGTACACCTACTGTTTCTGATTCTTTCCTTTATGCAGATTCAGAGAGGTTTATCTTCCAAACACTCCACAGATACAAAGATTGATGTGTCCGGTTCACAGCAGCCTGCAATGTCCCTGTCCAAACTGATGTCCCAAGAGAACATCACAGTGTGTCCCTTAGAAAGCCGAGCTGCTGTCAGTCCAACAGAAACACCTGCAGACAGACACATTCATAGAGCCAGTGAAAGTTAGGGACTACTTCAACTTCTAAATGAAGTGTTGGAAGACACTGACATGTGAAAAGGAGGAAAGAGGATGCTGGGAGATGGAGGATAGCGGACCCTTAGGGGTAGGGCTGTGCGATTATGGCAAAAATCATAATCACGATTATTTTGGTCAATAATTGATATCACGATTATTAAATACGATTATTCATGACTTTGAAAACATCCATTTATTGCACTTTTAAATACAAATAATAATTTGAACAGTATCTTTTTAACTGTTGATTTCCCTGAACGTATAATTCAACTGAAAAACCAACACAAAAATAAATAAAATGATACATTTATATCTACATTTAAATAAATAATATAAAAATAATAAATACCAATAAACAAGATCAACAAATATTTTGGGGCGCACTTCCACAAGCTACTAAACATATATAAATATGATAAATACATTTGATCAAATATGTTGCAGTGCACTGTCACAACCTAGCAAAGCAAAATAATCGTTTTTTTCGATTATGTTGTTTTCGTAATTGTGGCAGGCCAAAATCGTAATTGCGATTAAAATACGATTAATTGCACAGCCCTACTTAGGGGTGTCAAACATACGTGACTAAACGTACAAACATACCTGAGGGACAAAACTGGTCTTTTAACTGCAATATTCACAACTTCTATGTACACATTTGATTTACATGGAGGGGGTAACTGGACCTTCTTCCTTAACAGTTCCCACTTTAGTGTGGTATGCTGGTGTGTTGTCGTGGTTACTACACAGGTGTGGGAATGAATGTGAAATCATTTATAGATCCTGACTTCATCATAAAGTAAAAAACGATATTGCTCAGTTCCAGATACCGGGGACTAAATGTCGTTGTAGCTACTCTGTGATCTGTTGTAAGGCAGATGTGTAAATGGTAAACTAAAACAGTTGCACTTATCTTTCATGAGAAATGTCAGGTTGTTCATAATGTTTTATTAAAAGATAGTTCGTTAAATGTGAGCCTTTCAGAATGTATGAAGCAAAACAAAGGGAACCATTTGTAGTTATGTATAGTTTATTATTAAGCTATGATGTTACTGCTCAGACCCTCTGGAGATCACATTGGTCTGAATGTGGCCCCTGGACTAAAGATGAGTTTGAGACCACTGCATTAAAACACGAGGTAAACAGTGCAGTGTGGAGAACAGGAACACACAGCATTAACAGCAGCGTCCCCTCACACCTGCGCAGGGACAGTGTGTGTGCATGCATGCGTGAGAGAGTGTGTGTGCAATTACATTTGTATCACGCGTGTCAATGACAAGATTGCTATGAGAGTTAATTGAGCCTCGTGGAGGGTTTGCAAATGTAAACGCATAATGTGAAGCACTCTAATATTATTGAAATGCATTAACAATTTCACACGCTGCTTGAAAATGAAATGAAACCAGAACGAACACACACACACACACACACACACACACACAGAGAGAGAGAGAGATCCATACAAATGGAATTCCCTCACTCAGTGCCGCCTCCTCCTCAAACTTTCTGCGTACCACCCCCCACCACACACACACACACACATTCATGACAAATACGCAATGAAAGCACGCTGCAGGAATCTGTAAAGCTACATCACTGACACACCAATCTAAGCCCCTCACTCTTTAAAAGCTGCACAATCTCAGGGAAATAACTCCCACACCTGCAGTCAGACACACACACACACACACACATTATATATTATGTGGTATTGTTGGAGATCCCTGGGACTGCACTGTAGCTACTGTGCATGTCACAATAAAGCCTTTGAACACACACACACACACACACACACACACACACACACACACACACACACACCTTTTTTAAATGTGTTTTATTGTGTTATATATATTATGTTGCATTGTTGGAGACCCCTGGGACTGCACTGTAGCTACTGTGCATATCACAATAAAGCCTTTGAATTTATAAATACAGGCACGCACACACACACACACACACACACACACCTGCCAAACACATAAACAAAATGCATGCATGCACGTGTGTGTGCACCAGAGAGGACGTGCACTGCCTCTCTCTCCGTCTCTCCGTCCAGCTGACAGAAAGTAAATACTGGTTGCCTTCTGCACAAAATCAAAACAGATACTTGTGTGATGTTGAAACCCTGGGCTTGTGATGCTGAGAGGAGGCTGAAACTGAGTCACACATACCTCATCTTTCTCCCCCCTCTGTGGCTCCTCTCCCTCCCACAAACGCTCCTCTTCTCCTCCGCTATTCCTTCACGTTTCCTCCATCCCTCCGGCGTTCATGTTTGCTCTTATCCCCACCTCTCGGTCACAGCCTCACACCCCTCTGTTTGCAGTCCATCTGTCTCCCCCTTTCCCTCTCCCCCTGTCCTCTCTGCTTTGTATCTTCTTCTTGTTCTATCTCCCTTCCTCCCGTGGATTCCTGGCTTTCACGTGGGAACCTTTCCGTCCATCCTGCTGCCTCGCTGCTGTCTGTAAGTGGAAGTGAATGGACAGGAGGGGGAGCAAGAAGACAAGAGTGAGCAAACAGCCAGTTATCCTCTCACTTCCCCCCGTCTTCCCTCTCTCCCCCTTTCTCTCTGCGTCTCTCCATCATGACCTCCCCTCTGTGTCGCCATGCAAGCCCCTGTATCCTTGTGAGGGAGGGAGGGAGGGAGGGAGAGGTGGAGCTATAGTGAGTCGGTCTAATTAAAAAGCAGAGTATGTACAGCTGCAGAGAGGGGAGGAGAGAGGGGAGGAAAGGGGGCGGGACTAAGGGACAGAAAGGGGAGGAAATGAGCGGCGATTGAGAGGGTTACTTTAAAAAGTAATCTGTTACAAGTTACATGTCCAAAAATGTATAAAAAGGCATAATAAAGGGACTTCAAATAAAAAAATAAAATCTAGTCTTTGAGTATCAAAATAAAAAAGTAATCTGATTGCTTTATTTTAGATTACCTCAATATCAAATCAATGCAAATAAAAACAAGAGAAAATAAATAAAATAATGTTTATCTTAAAGGTGGGTAGGTAATTCACTTCAGAAACACTTTTTGTTATATTCCATGGAATGCTCTTAACATCCCGATAGCAATGAATATATTAAAGGTGGGGTAGGTAATTTTGGAGAAACCAGCTCGAGATCGCTAGAATTTGAAAATACACAGCCGGAAAAAATCTGCCACTTCCTTATAGAGCCCCTCCTCCAACACACACGAACGCACACATGACCAATGAGGGCACGAGATAAGTTTGTGCACAGATGGAAGGCTGACAGGCAGGTAGGCCATCCAGTTATTTTAGTCGGGCCGGCTCAGATGATTGGTCGTGCTTTTTACAGTATTACAGCTTCCACAGATGACATTTTTTAATGGATTTTTTGTCAAAGCACTTCAGATATTCATTGCTATCGGGATGTTAAGAGCATTCCATGGAATATAACAAAAAGTGTATCTCGAGCCGGTTTCTCAAACTTACCTACCCCACCTTTAAATGCTTTGATAATAAATACATACAATATGTCATCTGTGGAAGCCGTAGTACTGTAAAAAGCACGACCAATCATCTGAGCCGGCCCGGCTAAAATAACTGGATGGCCTACCTGCCTGTCAGCCTTCCATCTGTGCACAAACTTATCTCGTGCCCTCATTGGTCATGTGTGCGTTCGTGTGTGTTGGAGGAGGGGCTCTGTGAGGAAGTCTGAAGGAAGGGGTAGATTTTTTTTCGGCTGCGTACTTTCAAATTCTCACGCACTCTAGCTGGTTTCTGCATTCTTACCAACCCTACCTTTAAGTGTAACAATGTCACCTCAGGTATCTAAGTGTTGTCATGTTTGCCTTGTTTCTTAGAAATGCAAATAAAAAAAATTATATAAAACCAAGATATTTCGTATCAACAATGTAGGAACAGTAATAGTTTACAAAAGATTCAAACATTAATCAAAAGCAGACTGTATTTCCGTTTCATTAATCAGGTGTCCACCTTCTATTAAAATATCATTTCAAATGTATTTATTTGATTTCTTTTTTCTCCTCGTCTGTTTTAGTTTTGTGGGTTTTACTGTGTTTTGTTCTAAATGTTTTGGTATCATCTCACCTGCTGAAAAAAAAAAGAAACATTGACAACTATTTAAAATAAAGAATGGCCTAAATATAAAGGAAATTAATTCAGTATGTCGACCTATAATATATCAACCTTTGTTTATCCTGCTAGTTATCTAAAACATTTTTTATTTAAGAGTAATCTGATGACTTTTTAATGTAATTGTAATTAAATACAGTTCCTTTTTTTGTATCCTGATGACGGGTCTCTCGTGGTGTGAGGTGAGGAAAAGGGGGGAGTTGACAGGAAACAAGGTCAGCAGGAGAGACTGCAGAAAGGTCGTGGAGGGGGGGAGAAAAGGAGGGAGAAAGAAAGGGAGAAGGAGATAGGAACAGACAGGTAGAGTTATTCTAAAGATATCTCCCCTATGGGGGGGGGGGGCGCAGGGTAATAGAGACACATGGACAACAGAGCAAGGTTAAACAGCTGATCTGAATTAACATGCAGGTGTTGTGCACGCATGCTAATGAAAAAGCTTTGAATTAATCAGGGTTTTCATTTAGGGGGGGGGGGGGGTTCTGTGGTCTGTGGTTACGACAATAACAAATTGATTTATCGATCGTTATTCAATTTACAATGCTGCTGCTTCTCCTTCATTGTGTTGGGTTTGTATAGGTCCGAGCAAATGGACGGAGCTCAATATCTGCGCTCAACGTAAACACTTCTAAATACCGGAAAGATCCTGATTTTGCAACCTCGTCGAATTATCAAACAAGATATGATTGCATAGTATATATAATTAGTTACTGTTAAAACCATTCAGGAATTTCAAATACATACATTTTGATTTATTTATGTATTCAATTGTTTTCCCTCTGTCTGAAACCAGAGCCCAGTCTGCTCTGATTGGTTAGCTGGCCCACTCTGTTGTGATTGGTCAACCACTTAGAGATGTCCCGCCTCTTAGCCTATCATGTACAATGTGTTGGAGTGCTAGCCAATAGAGTGCCACAGTGACGCGTCCTAACACCCGGAAGTAAACTCATTCCGGTTCCTTCGACAAAAACGCAATGCAATCTCTCCAGAGGGTTTTGGAAAACATCTGGAAATAAGGTCTGTGGTTGAGACACATTGAAGAGACGGATCACGTTTTGTTCAGCCGGATAATCTCCACATGTCGACCCTACTTTTATAATTTTCTAATCATAAATCTATCGATTAGATCGGTTTTTGTCGAAGGAACCGGAAGTGGTAAACTTGCTTCCGGGTTTTAGGACGCGTCACTGTGGCACTCTATAGGAGCGTGAGTGTTACAAAGTGATGTCATTATTTTACTGAAGTAAACAAAGGAGTTTTGGGCTTTTAGGTAGAGTGTGATAGAGAAACTCCCTCTTGAGTGAACAAAGAGATTTTAGCCTTAGAAGACCATTTACATGCACTAAAACCTATACAATACACTACAGCACACTAAGGCCTCTTTAAGGTGTTTCAATGCGTGGTTCTTGTTTAATAAAGACATCAAAAATGTTCTCTTAATGCTGAAAATGGAAATGGAGCCCATCATCAGCCTGTTGTCACCTGAGGCTGCGAGCACACCTTCAACAGACGGAGAGATACAGTCTACACCTTCATGCCTGAAGGGCTGAGACATCTCATCCCATTTTATCGGCTCTGATCACTTATCTTGTCCCATCTCCTCTCTCTGTCTCTCACTAACATCCCGGTGAATCTCATTTTTAAATCTCTGCCATGTTCCACTTACACACGCTCAGACCTCATTTCTGGGAATCAGCGTTTAAAATGGATTTCAAATAGAATTTCATGGAAAGAGGAACGATTACTCCCACATGATTTAAAGCAGCCTAGCTGAATGAACATGAGGCATAATGGGATATGCATATGGAATACTAGCTATATATTTATATAGAGTCAAGCATGTTATCTATATTACCATAACCCACACATTGCATGGATAACTTTGCATATATCAATTTAAACACACACATCTTACACAAGGGGTAGCGATCGCAGTGGTTCAAATACACATTTGCTAAATCTGGGGAATTAACAAGGGCATGGGCGGACTGGCCATCGGGACGTTCGGGACGAATCCCGATGGGCCGGTACTGAAGTGGGCCGCTCGGACGATGTGGGCCGCTCGGATAAGTCACTAGCACCCCCCCCCCCCCGCCCCCCGCCCCGTCGACAATTTCCTCGCGGTATTGACTTGCGGCACCGAGGTGGGCCGCTCGGATAACTCACTAGCAACCCCCCCCCCCCCCCTGTTGATAATTTACCGAGGTGGGCCGGCGGTACCGAAGTGGGCCGGTCGAGAGTCCTGGGCTGATTTGTAGTCCCAGTCCGCCCCTGAACAAGGGTGTGTTGGTATAACATTTGACATGAAAACAGACTGAATTGGTATCTAGAAATGAAGATAAATTAGGTCACAATAACGTGAAGAAATATGCCTGATCCATAAAGCATTACTTTATTTGGATATCATTAAAACACAGAGCTCCCATTAATCTATGAGATGGTCTGATTGTAATCTATACGCCTACTGCCTGCATTTGCTTTATGGTATTTCCATTTTTTTGTTTCATTTGCTAGTTTTTTTAATTCGGCAGGTGAACCCATTTCTTAATGTGTGTGTGAGCTTAAAGGGGCCCTATTTCATTAGTATGTATCTACTTTAAAGAGTCCTCTCCTGCTGATGTTCAGGTGTATATCAGTATGTAGTGTCTCTACTTTAAAGAGTCCTCTCCTGCTGATGTTCAGGTGTATATCAGTATGTAGTGTTTCTACTTTAAAGAGTCCTCTCCTGCTGATGTTCAGGTGTATATCAGTATGTAGTGTCTCTACTTTAAAGAGTCCTCTCCTGCTGATGTTCAGGTGTATATCAGTATGTAGTGTCTCTACTTTAAAGAGTCCTCTCCTGCTGATGTTCAGGTGTGTATCAGTATGTAGTGTCTCTACTTTAAAGAGTCCTCTCCTGCTGATGTTCAGGTGTATATCAGTATGTAGTGTCTCTACTTTAAAGAGTCCTCTCCGGCTGATGTTCAGGTGTATATCAGTATGTAGTGTTTCTACTTTAAAGAGTCCTCTCCTGCTGATGTTCAGGTGTATATCAGTATGTAGTGTCTCTACTTTAAAGAGTCCTCTCCTGCTGATGTTCAGGTGTATATCAGTATGTAGTGTTTCTACTTTAAAGAGTCCTCTCCAGCTGATGTTCAGGTGTATATCAGTATGTAGTGTCTCTACTTTAAAGAGTCCTCTCCTGCTGATGTTCAGGCGTATATCAGTATGTAGTGTCTCTACTTTAAAGAGTCCTCTCCTGCTGATGTTCAGGTGTATATCAGTATGTAGTGTCTCTACTTTAAAGAGTCCTCTCCTGCTGATGTTCAGGTGTATATCAGTATGTAGTGTCTCTACTTTAAAGAGTCCTCTCCTGCTGATGTTCAGGCGTATATCAGTATGTCGTGTCTCTACTTTAAAGAGTCCTCTCCTGCTGATGTTCAGGTGTATATGTAGTGTCTCTACTTTAAAGAGTCCTCTCCTGCTGATGTTCAGGTGTATATCAGTATGTAGTGTCTCTACTTTAAAGAGTCCTCTCCTGCTGATGTTCAGGTGTATATCAGTATGTAGTGTCTCTACTTTAAAGAGTCCTCTCCTGCTGATGTTCAGGTGTATATCAGTATGTAGTGTCTCTACTTTAAAGAGTCCTCTCCTGCTGATGTTCAGGTGTATATCAGTATGTAGTGTGTCTACTTTAAAGAGTCCTCTCCTGCTGATGTTCAGTTGTATATCAGTATGTAGTGTCTCTACTTTAAAGAGTCCTCTCCTGCTGATGTTCAGGTGTATATCAGTATGTAGTGTCTCTACTTTAAAGAGTCCTCTCCTGCTGATGTTCAGGTGTATATCAGTATGTAGTGTCTCTACTTTAAAGAGTCCTCTCCTGCTGATGTTCAGGTGTATATCAGTATGTAGTGTTTCTACTTTAAAGAGTCCTCTCCTGCTGATGTTCAGGTGTATATCAGTATGTAGTGTCTCTACTTTAAAGAGTCCTCTCCTGCTGATGTGCAGGTGTATATCAGTATGTAGTGTCTCTACTTTAAAGAGTCCTCTCCTGCTGATGTTCAGGTGTATATCAGTATGTAGTGTCTCTACTGTGACATGTCTCCATGCTTTAATGTTCAAAAAGCGCTTTATTTTTCTCTTTTCACCCTCTGTCTGAAACCAGAGCCCAGTCTGCTCTGATTGGACAACCGCTTAGAGATGTCCCGCCCCTTAGCCTGTCACGTACAATGTGTTGGAGCGCTAGCAAATAGGAGTGCGAGTGTTTCATAGTGATGTCATTAGCCTTTGCAGACCATGTACATGCACAGGAACTCACTACAGGAAAGGGAACACCCCTCAAAGCAGAATGGGACCTCTGTAAAAGGTGTCTCTGCTTTGTAGGAAGTGAGGATGATGTTAGAGCTCGTCTGTTGGAAGCAGTCAGCAGGGTGCAGCGGCAGATGGAAGATAATGAAAGCAGAACAGACTCTGTGAGGATCGTAAACAGCCGGCAGAGTCCAGAGAGAGGACCTTGAGTTTACACACGACACAGAGCTTCTGCCGCCGTTTGCTTTATGATCCATTATGTTCTGAGGGTGTTTGAAGCCCTCCACCCTCCTCTGCCGTCCTGCTGGTGATTAAAGTGGAGCTGTGCGCGGCTCAGGGCTTCTTTGAAGAGTTTGAGATTCAGACACAGCAGCTGTCTGTGCACGCTTTGAGAGACGGAACAGATTGTTGATCCTGTTGAGTTCCCTTTAGAGATATTAAAGAGGTTAGTCGTGATCCTTTAGAAATGAATACTAGTTTTATGTTATTAGTTTAAGAGATGAAACTGTGTTGATATCTGGTGATGTCAAGTGAGGTTTACGTTAGCTGCTTACGTAGTGGTGTCGAAGAAGAAGAAAGAGAAGAACAACAACAACAACCAGACACAGAAGAAGAAAAAACCTAATAAATCCAACAAAAATAAATTCAGTTTAAGCAATATTGAAGCAGAAAGGCACAGATATATAGAGTACACGTTGGAAGTGGAACATATTTTTTTCCACTTGCGTTCAAAATTAAACTCATAATTCAATATTAAAAAGTACGGCTTTCTTCCAATCTCTTAGGGTTAGGGTTAGTATTTGATGCAAGTTACAGCTTCTACTCTCATTATAATGTCTACAGTTGAAGTAATACACACATTAAATATAATATATCACAAGAAAAATACAAATAAAAGTTTAATATTGAGATTAGGGGCATCTGATATTATACTCTAATGAATTTACGGCATACTGTTGCCGTCAAAAAAAATACACAAATCTCCAAATGTGGTGCTTTTGAATTTCTTTAGATAAACTCGAGGCTTCCTTTATGGATTGAGTGAATGTTTCAAAATGCAAATCTTAAAATTACATTATTACACAAATGTAGACATGTTCGTGGTCCGAAGAGGATGAAATCAAACACATTGTCTCCTGTTCAATAAGTTTCATCATATATTGGAGGCATTATCATTGAATTAAAGGTGGGGTAGGTCATTTTGGAGAAACCAGCTTGAGTGCGCTAGAATTTGAAAATACACAGCCGGAAGAAATCTGCCACTTCCTCACAGAGCCCCTCCTCCAACACACACGAACGCGCACATGACCAATGAGGGCACGAGATAAGTTTGTGCACAGATGGAAGGCTGACAGGCAGGTAGGCCATCCAGTTATTTTAGCCGGGCCGGCTCAGATGATTGGTCGTGCTTTTTACAGTATTACGGCTTCCACAGATGATATTTTTTTATGGATTTTTTGTCAAAGCACTTAAGATATTCATTGCTATCGGGATGTTAAGAGCATTCCATGGAATATAACAAAAAGTGTATCCGGTTTCTCAAACTTACCTACCCCACCTTGAATTAAGCACACAAATGTGTCCTTTTATAATAAATGATAACAACTCTAGTGCTCCTCTGACTTTCATACAGTTCTATCATCAAGTTTGGAATTTTAATGTGCTCGATACTTTGATTTTTTTAAACCGAACACCAGCAAAAATAATGACATTCTCATCATCAAACAAAGCTTAAAAAAAGCTCCCTGCATATATCCGATCAGATCTCTTCCTCACCAAAGCAGCAGCTCTAGTTTCACAGCGCTCGTTAATCAGCTCTGTGTCTGACGGGCTACAAAAAGTGAATTTTAAGCAGCTCCTTTAATGTACACTCAGATCAAGTCATCAATCAAAGCCTAATACGAGGTTGTAGGAAAAGGGGGACGTGCCTAATGGCGGGATCTAACTGCGGCCATTAACTGAAAAGGTTTTTATTATTGTGCTATCTCAGTTTGAAGCATGATGGATGGGGGGGGGGTGCAGTTATTTGTAAGAAACCTGACTCTTGTCTTTGATCCGAACCGGGGCCCGGGACATTGTCAAAGATCTGAAGCTGGTTTGATGGATGAGGGGACTTTTAACTGCTTTGTTTCTGGGCCGAATGATGACTTTGCTCGGCCGTCCTCTTGTCTGGAAACAAGGCTGGAGGTCAGGAGAGAAACGCCGCTTGGCACAATAATAAATGGGGGAGAAGATGGAGTGTGAGAGCAGAGAGATTTCTGGCTGCTGCTGTGCACCAGAAGGCACTAACAATACATCGCATCGCTCTTAATGCTCGCTGCTCTTGTCCACCCTCAGATAAGTCTTGGAAAGTGACTTACAATAAAGTGGTAAAGCAGTTACAATACATCAGAGAGGAGCAGGGTAACATTAGAGATTTCATTTTGGATGATGCATTTGGGTTAGGATAAAAGGGGGCTTTTTGTGGGTCTCTCTTTCCACCAGGTGGGGATGTTGTTCCTAAAGTGTCAGGGAAGGTTAAACAACAAATAACATCAGCAGGAGAGGACTCTTTAAAGTAGATACACTACATACTGATATACACCTGCACATCAGCAGGAGAGGACTCTTTAAAGTAGGGACACTACATGCTGATATACACCTGAACATCAGCAGGAGAGGACTCTTTAAAGTAGAGACACTACATACACCTGAACATCAGCAGGAGAGGACTCTTTAAAGTAGAGGCACTACATACTGATATACACCTGAACATCAGCAGGAGAGGACTCTTTAAAGTAGAGACACTACATACTGATATACACCTGAACATCAACAGGAGAGAACTCTTTAAAGTAGAGGCACTACATACTGATATACACCTGAACATCAGCAGGAGAGGACTCTTTAAAGTAGAGGCACTACATACTGATATACACCTGAACATCAGCAGGAGAGGACTCTTTAAAGTAGAGACACTAAATACTGATATACACCTGAACATCAACAGGAGAGAACTCTTTAAAGTAGAGGCACTACATACTGATATACACCTGAACATCAGCAGGAGAGGACTCTTTAAAGTAGAGACACTACATACTGATATACACCTGAACATCAGCAGGAGAGGACTCTTTAAAGTAGAGACACTACATACTGATATACACCTGAACATCAACAGGAGAGAACTCTTTAAAGTAGAGGCACTACATACTGATATACACCTGAACATCAGCAGGAGAGAACTCTTTAAAGTAGAGGCACTACATACTGATATACACCTGAACATCAGCAGGAGAGGACTCTTTAAAGTAGAGACACTACATACTGATATACACCTGAACATCAGCAGGAGAGGACTCTTTAAAGTAGAGACACTACATACTGATATACACCTGAACATCAACAGGAGAGAACTCTTTAAAGTAGAGGCACTACATACTGATATACACCTGAACATCAGCAGGAGAGGACTCTTTAAAGTAGAGACACTACATACTGATATACACCTGAACATCAGCAGGAGAGGACTCTTTAAAGTAGAGACACTACATACTGATATACACCTGAACATCAGCAGGAGAGGACTCTTTAAAGTAGAGACACTACATACTGATATACACCTGAACATCAGCAGGAGAGGACTCTTTAAAGTAGAGACACTACATCTTTAGCAGTGAATTAGTGTTTGTAATTATATACATTTTTAAAGTTACCCTCCTAACCCTGGTTATGACTCTGTTTGCTCACGGCTACATGAACTTAATCTATATTTGAGTCATGGGTCTACAGAAACATTAACAGATTAATCACCGGGGCCACGGGGTTCATTGAATACAGATGCAAAATCTGAGACACATTCTTGATCTAATGCATTAAAAATGGTTTTAACATAGCAGGGTTCTCACGTGTTCTGCAGGTCTGTGGTGCTGATCAAGGTGTGATGCAGACACCATGAACCTCATCATGCATTTGGTGTTTTTACATCAGAGGGAACTCTACAGCCTACAGTATATACAGCGTGCCAAAGATTAAAAGAATTTATAATATTAATATATTTTCTAAATGTTGGCAATAATCGTGTTAATTTGGCTTAAAACTTAAAAAACTCTAAATCATATTGCAATTAAAAGAAATTGCATGCAGTTAGGACACATTATCTTTTAATATCTTCGGGTTATTATGAATCCTAATTTTGAAAGATACCTAATTACATTAAAAAATGTATTAAAAAGCTTCAATAAAAAAAGATTGAATAACTACGTTGTGCTGTTCTTTCTCACATGATAATTCCTTTATTTGTAATGAGTCTCTATTTTTCATTTAATCTGACATGAGAGCAAGCTCCACAGATCTTCTAACACGACTCACGTAAGGATATTCATGATTATCCCAAACATTTAAATTCGACAAAATAACTTGTGTAAACACTTACAGGCAGGTCCAGGAATCACGGTGCATCCAATGGGAGGGGGGGGGGGACAGGAAATCCAACATGTTTTAAATCAGAAAGGTAATAAATCCCAGGCTGGAGAACAAAGGGACAAAGCTCATGCTAACGTTGATGAATCAACAAGAGTGAGTGGAAAAGAGCGGCTTAAATACCTGCAGGGTTTGATGAGGAAATGGGGAACAGGTGAG
>NW_022987567.1:8543856-8656356 GCF_902827165.1 Trematomus bernacchii
TCCATGGCACACACACAACGTTGTTTCCTTGTGTTGTTTCCTCCTCACTTCTCACTGTACCTTGTTCCCTCTCGCCCCCCCCCCCCCCCCCCAGACTCCTGGGTGGAGCTGGAGGATCTGATGGCCGCCGTCAGCAGGGACAGTCTCACAGGTCAGGACAGTTTCCCCTCCTCCCTGCAGGGGGAGCTGGAGAGGATCCTGCTGGAGGCGCAGCTGGAGTGTGAGAGGAGTCGAGACAGGTAAGTGCTGCACTTTGTTTGTGTTGTTGTGTTGTTGTGTTGTTGTGTTGTCAGGGGCCTGAGCGGCACAGCGAGGCGTAAGACTCATTTCCACAGTAATGAGTTTCACTCTGCGCTCAGCTTGTTCTTCACCATGTGTGTTTATTTTCTCTGTGTTTGTTTGTTTTAACAGCATTTGTGTGCGTCTTGATGGGAAACCCACATTGTAAATGTCTGTTTATTTTCCTCAGTCCCCCCCAGGAGGGGACTCCGACCCCCCCTGGTTCCCCCAGACCCAGCAGTGAGCATGACAGCGACTGCATCACCATACAGGTACTCATTCCTGACAAGAATAACTCTTAATCACTGTTAGAACAATCTCACTGGCTTGAGCTTCAATCTCAGGATCCATGTATCTGTGATCCTCTCCAGAATGGAAGTAGTCATCACATACAGAGCATCAACTAGTTCCTGAACAGTGTCCTTCACATGCTGATATCCAAGAGAGGGAGTTACACAGTCACAAGATGGAGGAATCAAACATCCTTTCATGTACAAAACACTGAGTTTTCAATCAAAATTCAGATTTTCTCTCAAAATTCAGACATTTTCTCAAAATCTCAAAATTCGGACTTTCTCTCAAAATTCGGACTTTCTCTCAAAATTATGTATTTTTTCTCAAAATCTCAAAATTCAGATCTTTTTCTTAAAATCATTATTTTTTTTACTTTTTCTCAAAATTCGGACTTTCTCTCAAAATTCAGACTTTTTTCTCAAAATCATTTTTTTTTATTACTTTCTCTCAAAATTATGTATTTTTTCTCAAAATCTCAAAATTCAGACTTTTTCTAAAAATCTCAAAATTCGGACTTTTTAAGAAAAAGTCCGAATTTTGAGATTTTTAGAAAAAGTCTGAATTTGAATCTCAAAATCTGACCTTTTATAAAAATTCTGACGTTTTCTAAAAATTCTGACGTTTTCTAAAAAATCTCAAAATTCTGACTTTCTCTCAAAATTCGGACTTTCTCTCAAAATCCGGACTTTTTACTCAAAATCTCAAAATCCTGACTCTCCAGAATGGAAGTAGTCATCACATCCAGAGCATCAACTAGTTCCTGAACAGTGTCCTTCACATGCTGATATCCAAGAGAGGGAGTTACACAGTCACAAGATGGAGGAATAGAAAGCAGTATTCAATGTTTACTTCAGATTAGCTCCACGTCAGAAATGAGCATGCTTGTCATATGTCTATCTCCATAGAGGCTGAATCATCATGTTAATCACATAGCTATCATATGCCTCAAACAGTCCTGATGCTCTTCTAGGTAATCATACATCCTGTCATGTTCACAGCTACAGTTGGGATACCTTTGTTATCATGTTACTCTCATATTGGAAGAGGACATTCAGTATTTTCCCAACACACTGTTTCTCTTCATCATCTGTGTTTATTCTGCAGGAGGAAGCTGACCGGAGAGGAGACACTGACTGGGTGTGGGACTGGTCCAGTAGACCTGAAAATATGGCACCAAAGTAAGAGCAGCTGTGTTAAAGTCACAACATTTGACTTTCAGTAAGAACATTTTATTTATTTATGCATGTTTTGACGGCATGTTCCAAGCTGTGTACGGATTCTTTGTAAGTGTTGAGATACATCTCCTCAAGCTGCCACACTTGATCTTCTGCAGTAAAATATTGAACAGGTAGTTCCTCTAATCTTGGGTCTCTCAGTGCTCAGTCCTGTCCCCTGTGTTCTCATTAACTGTTTATCGTTTCTTTTCTATCCTCGTTGTTTCTGCAGAGAGTTTGTGTTTCAGCACCCGAAGCAGCAGGGCTCCTTCAGCGTGAGGAAGACGGAGGTGATGAAGAGAGGAATCTTCTCCTACGACGTCCTCCTCATCCTCATTCCCTCCCTGCTGGCTTCACACCTGCTCACACTGGGAGTCGGGTGAGACATGCACTCACTGACATTAAAGGTCCCCTATCATACTGTTTTTCATCAATATATCACAGGTCTCAGATATATACAGAACCTGTCTCTGATTGGCTGAAATACCAAACAGATCATTGCAGCATTACCCATAATCCCCTCTGTTTCCAAAGTGCTGATTCTCTGTCTGTTACTTTAGATGAAAATAAGGAGCCCCTCCCCACGCCCCTCTGAGAGATATTTGGTTAAAAAGAACTCAATGGTGCTCTAGGAGGAGATTCAGGTGATAAGGTGGGGGGGGGGGTTACCTTGGTTGCTGATTGGCTAATGATTACACAAGCTAAAAACATCGTTATGACATCATAAAGATCTGATCAGCTCATTTTCAGACAGGTTTTTATAGAAATGGATCAGGACAAAAAGAGAGAGAATCTTTGTTCCTGAAACTTTCAGAGTCTCTTTACACAGAGGGGACACATGTTGATGAAGAAGAGACATGAAGAAGAGGGGACACATGTTGATGTAGAAGAGACATGAAGAAGAGGGGACACATGTTGATGAAGAAGAGACATGAAGAAGAGGGGACACATGTTGATGTAGAAGAGACATGAAGAAGAGGGGACACATGTTGATGTAGAAGAGACATGAAGAAGAGGGGACACATGTTGATGAAGAAGAGACATGAAGAAGAGGGGACACATGTTGATGTAGAAGAGACATGAAGAAGAGGGGACACATGTTGATGAAGAAGAGACATGAAGAAGAGGGGACACATGTTGATGTAGAAGAGACATGAAGAAGAGGGGACACATGTTGATGTAGAAGAGACATGAAGAAGAGGGGACACATGTTGATGTAGAAGAGACATGAAGAAGAGGGGACACACGTTGATGTAGAAGAGACATGAAGAAGAGGGGACACATGTTGATGAAGAAGAGACATGAAGAAGAGGGGACACATGTTGATGTAGAAGAGACATGAAGAAGAGGGGACACATGTTGATGTAGAAGAGACATGAAGAAGTGGATTTTGCACAATAAGTGACCTTTAAGAAATATTTAGCCACAAGTCCTATCAGTGTTGATGGTAAATAAAGTCAAATGAATAATAATACATTCCTAAATCTGTTATATTGTCCGATACAGTTTGCAGATTCTGTTCTCCCTGCATCCATCCCAGTCATTTTACCTGAAAGAAATGTAGTTGGATGCAAGAAGATCTACAAACTCTTTCAGCTTAGATTTCTCTGGTATGAGGCACAAGCTATAAAGACGCCACTCAACAACATAACATGCATGTTCCCACAAATTAAACCTCAATTTCAAACACACACAAATTGTAAAAATGGACAAGAGTTTCGCTCATTTGATGCAACAGCACGTACAGAAGCTTTTGGCTCATTTGAAGCGAATACAGGTTTGTTGATTTTCTGCTTTCATTATGCGTCACTTTGGAAAGAAGCATCAGTAATGTAATGTAATACATTTACCATCAGCACTGATTGAACATCCCGATGAAAAGGTGGAATTAGCTTACCTGCAAACATGTGGAAATCCTCAGCTTCACAGGCCTATAGGGCGACTGTGGCTGCGAGGGAGTGTGGTCGTCTTTCAACCAGAAGGTCGTGGGTTCGATCCCAGCCCATGCAGTCAACATGTCGATGTGACCTTGGGACAAGATACTTAACCCTGAGTTGCTCTTGATGGCGTGTGTGAATGTTAGGTCCTAGAGTAAGGTACACTACTCTGTGTGAATGTTAGGTCCTAGAGTAAGGTACACTGCTCTGTGTGAATGTTAGGTCCTAGAGTAAGGTACACTGCTCTGTGTGAATGTTAGGTCCTAGAGTAAGGTACACTGCTCTGTGTGAATGTTAGTTCCTAGAGTAAGGTACACTGCTCTGTGTGAATGTTAGGTCCTAGAGTAAGGTACACTGCTCTGTATGAATGTTAGGTCCTAGAGTAAGGTACACTGCTAAGGTCCTAGAGTAAGGTACACTGCTCTGTGTGAATGTTAGGTCCTAGAGTAAGGTACACTGCTCTGTGTGAATGTTAGTTCCTAGAGTAAGGTACACTGCTCTGTATGAATGTTAGGTCCTAGAGTAAGGTACACTGCTAAGGTCCTAGAGTAAGGTACACTGCTCTGTGTGAATGTTAGGTCCTAGAGTAAGGTACACTGCTCTGTGTGAATGTTAGGTCCTAGAGTAAGGTACACTGCTCTGTGTGAATGTTAGTTCCTAGAGTAAGGTACACTGCTCTGTATGAATGTTCGGTCCTAGAGTAAGGTACACTGTTCTGTATGAATGTTAGTTCCTAGAGTAAGGTACACTGCTCTGTGTGAATGTTAGTTCCTAGAGTAAGGTACACTGCTCTGTGTGAATGTTAGGTCCTAGAGTAAGGTACACTGCTCTGTGTGAATGTTAGTTCCTAGAGTAAGGTACACTGCTCTGTGTGAATGTTAGGTCCTAGAGTAAGGTACACTGCTCTGTATGAATGTTAGTTCCTAGAGTAAGGTACACTGCTCTGTGTGAATGTTAGTTCCTAGAGTAAGGTACACTGCTCTGTGTGAATGTTAGTTCCTAGAGTAAGGTACACTGCTCTGTGTGAATGTTAGTTCCTAGAGTAAGGTACACTGCTCTGTGTGAATGTTAGTTCCTAGAGTAAGGTACACTGCTCTGTGTGAATGTTAGGTTCTAGAGTAAGGTACACTGCTCTGTGTGAATGTTAGGTCCTAGAGTAAGGTACACTGCTCTGTGTGAATGTTAGGTTCTAGAGTAAGGTACACTGCTCTGTGTGAATGTTAGGTTCTAGAGTAAGGTACACTGCTCTGTGTGAATGTTAGGTCCTAGAGTAAGGTACACTGCTCTGTGTGAATGTTAGGTCCTAGAGTAAGGTACACTGCTCTGTGTGAATGTTAGTTCCTAGAGTAAGGTACACTGCTCTGTATGAATGTTAGGTTCTAGAGTAAGGTACACTGCTCTGTATGAATGTTAGGTTCTAGAGTAAGGTACACTGCTCTGTATGAATGTTAGGTTCTAGAGTAAGGTACACTGCTCTGTGTGAATGTTAGTTCCTAGAGTAAGGTACACTGCTCTGTGTGAATGTTAGTTCCTAGAGTAAGGTACACTGCTCTGTATGAATGTTAGTTCCTAGAGTAAGGTACACTGCTCTGTGTGAATGTTAGGTCCTAGAGTAAGGTACACTGCTCTGTATGAATGTTAGTTCCTAGAGTAAGGTACACTGCTCTGTGTGAATGTTAGGTCCTAGAGTAAGGTACACTACTCTGTGTGAATGTTAGGTCCTAGAGTAAGGTACACTGCTCTGTGTGAATGTTAGGTCCTAGAGTAAGGTACACTGCTCTGTGTGAATGTTAGGTCCTAGAGTAAGGTACACTGCTCTGTATGAATGGGTGTGAATGGGTGAATGACATGTAGTATGTAAAGCGCTTTGAGGGGTCTTAAAGACTGGATAAAGCGCTATATAAGTACAGTCCATTTACCATTTGCCTGCTAAAGCTATAGATGCTAACTACTATTGCTGTTTGGAGGAATAAATTATGATTTATTGCTCTCTTTTTTTAGGATCTACATAGGAAAGAGATTGGCTGCATCCACAACCAGCACGCTGTGACGTTGGCTGTAACCCCAAATCCCCCCGAATCCCCCTCTTTGTGGCCATGAGGTCAGACTGTTAGCACACTACTTTGTCTCCTTCCTCCTTCCTCCTTCTTCTTCGTCACGGGGAAACCTTTAGGACCTCTGAACCTCCGTCTCTCCGTCCATCTGTTGGCGAGCAACTCTGATCTGAGCCGGGAAACATTCATCAGAGAGTTAGAACAATACAACCCTTTGATAGGAGGAGATGAAAACGGCTTCTCGACTGAGATGAGAAATATAATATGTGGTAGCTTTACCGCCCCAACCTTTGACAAAGCTGAATGTGTGTCATTTGTCAAAAGTAATGACCCTCTGTAACACTGAGCTGCTGGAGGGGCTTTTTAGTTGGCTGAGTGAATGTAGGATCGGCTCTAGTTGTGCTTTTTGTCTCGTAAAGTAATTAAATGTTCGACCTCCAACAAAGACAATCCAAACCCCATTAAAGTTCACTCCTCAAAACCTTTAATGTGACTTCTGAGCCTTTTATTCTTCCCTTCTCGTCTCAACCTGCAGTGTTTGACGAGGATAAATGCAGGGAACAAAGATTTCCTGAACAAAGCTGGGGTTATTAAAGAGGCCCAATTATGCTTTTGGGGGGTGTTCCCTTTCCTGTAGTGTTATACGGGTTTGTGTGCATGTAAATGGTCTGCAAAGGGTAAAATCCCAAAGTTCAGGAACACAGTGACATCACTCGCACTCCTGAGAGCTTTTTGAACATTAAAGCATGGAGACACTACATACTGATATACACCTGAACATCAGCAGGAGAGGACTCTTTAAAGTAGAGACACTACATACTGATATACACCTGAACATCAGCAGGAGAGGACTCTTTAAAGTAGAGACACTACATACTGATATACACCTGAACATCAGCAGGAGAGGACTCTTTAAAGTAGAGGCACTACATACTGATATACACCTGAACATCAGCAGGAGAGGACTCTTTAAAGTAGAGGCACTACATACACCTGAACATCAGCAGGAGAGGACTCTTTAAAGTAGAGGCACTACATACTGATATACACCTGAACATCAGCAGGAGAGGACTCTTTAAAGTAGAGACACTGCATACTGATATACACCTGAACATCAGCAGGAGAGGACTCTTTAAAGTAGAGACACTACATACTGATATACACCTGAACATCAGCAGGAGAGGACTCTTTAAAGTAGAGACACTACATACTGATATACACCTGAATATCAGCAGGAGAGGACTCTTTAAAGTAGAGACACTACATACTGATATACACCTGAACATCAGCAGGAGAGGACTCTTTAAAGTAGAGACACTGCATACTGATATACACCTGAACATCAGCAGGAGAGGACTCTTTAAAGTAGAGACACTACATACTGATATACACCTGAACATCAGCAGGAGAGGACTCTTTAAAGTAGAGACACTACATACTGATATACACCTGAACATCAGCAGGAGAGGACTCTTTAAAGTAGAGACACTACATACGGATATACACCTGAACATCAGCAGGAGAGGACTCTTTAATTTAAACTATATGTGTAAAAGTTGAAGGAAACTAAAAGGGAACACTTTGACAAAAAACACACATCTGTTTAAATGTAGTCCCCTCTTCAGGAAAATGCCTGAAAATCATTCTTTATTTGTCCTATTGGAAACCTCTTTCTCGTCCTCTTGCACAAATGTCCTGAGATCACGTCTCTGTCCATCTGCCTTTGTCGTTCCTCACCGAACAAAAGTCTTTTCTCTTTTTTTTTTTAACAAGCTGCTGCTTTGACCAGTCAAAGAGTTGACATTTTATTGCCTCCCCGTAAACCAGAAAGCCGTTTCCTCTTAACATCTCATAAAAATATCTGGCCTGGGTTTGGGGACGCAGGGCCTGAGAAGCATACCGAGTACATTTACTCAAGTATTCCACTTGAGTAAAAGAAACGTAGATACTTGAACTATACTTGAGTATTTTCACATTATACTACTTTGTACTCCATTACATTTATTTTACATATTTATTTACTAGTTACTTTGCAGATTTAGGGTTTGATACAAAATATAAATCTACATTATAATGCATTATGATAGGCTAACCAGTAGAGTGTAAAGTAATTCAAATTAAACCCACCTTCACCAAGTACAACATTGAAAGTGATGAACACTTTCATGATCAATCATTATAAAACATATCATATATATTATTCTGAAATGGACCAATCTGCACAATGACTACTTTTACTGTCGCTACTTTCACTATATTTTGATGATAATACTTTTCTACTTTTACTTGAGGAACATTTTGAATGCAGGACTTTTACTGTAACAGAGTATTCCTACACTCTGGTACTTCTACTTTTACTCAAGTACAAGATCTGAGTACTTCTACTTTTACTCAAGTACAAGATCTGAGTACTTCTACTTTTACTACAAGATCTGAGTACTTCTACATTTACTCAAGTACAAGATCTGAGTACTTCTACTTTTACTCAAGTACACGATCTGAGTACTTCTACTTTTACTCAAGTACAAGATCTGAGTACTTCTACTTTTACTCAAGTACAAGATCTGAGTACTTCTACTTTTACTCAAGTACAAGATCTGAGTACTTCTACTTTTACTACAAGATCTGAGTACTTCTACATTTACTCAAGTACAAGATCTGAGTACTTCTACTTTTACTCAAGTACACGATCTGAGTACTTCTACTTTTACTCAAGTACAAGATCTGAGTACTTCTACTTTTACTCAAGTACACGATCTGAGTACTTCTACTTTTACTCAAGTACAAGATCTGAGTACTTCTACTTTTACTCAAGTACAAGATCTGAGTACTTCTACTTTTACTCAAGTACAAGATCTGAGTACTTCTACTTTTACTCAAGTACAAGATCTGAGTACTTCTACTTTTACCCAAGTACAAGATCTGAGTACTTCTACTTTTACTCAAGTACACGATCTGAGTTCTTCTACTTTTACTCAAGTACAACATCTGAGTACTTCTACTTTTACTCAAGTACAAGATCTGAGTACTTCTACTTTTACTCAAGTACAACATCTGAGTACTTCTACTTTTACTCAAGTACAACATCTGAGTACTTCTACTTTTACTCAAGTACAAGATCTGAGTACTTCTACTTTTACTCAAGTACAACATCTGAGTACTTCTACTTTTACTCAAGTACACGATCTGAGTTCTTCTACTTTTACTCAAGTACAACATCTGAGTACTTCTACTTTTACTCAAGTACAAGATCTGAGTACTTCTACTTTTACTCAAGTACAACATCTGAGTACTTCTACTTTTACTCAAGTACAATATCTGAGTACTTCTACTTTTACTACAAGATCTGAGTACTTCTACTTTTACTCAAGTACCAGATCTGAGTACTTCTACTTTTACTCAAGTACAACATCTGAGTACTTCTACTTTTACTCAAGTACAAGATCTGAGTACTTCTACTTTCACTCAAGTACAAGATCTGAGTACTTCTACTTTTACTCAAGTACAACATCTGAGTACTTCTACTTTCACTCAAGTACAAGATCTGAGTACTTCTACTTTTACTCAAGTACAACATCTGAGTACTTCTACTTTTACTCAAGTACAACATCTGAGTACTTCTACTTTTACTCAAGTACAAGATCTGAGTACTTCTACTTTTACTCAAGTACAAGATCTGAGTACTTCTACTTTCACTCAAGTACAAGATCTGAGTACTTCTACTTTCACTCAAGTACAACATCTGAGTACTTCTACTTTTACTCAAGTACAACATCTGAGTACTTCTACTTTTACTCAAGTACAACATCTGAGTACTTCTACTTTAACTCAAGTACCAGATCTGAGTACTTCTCCCACCTCTAGTTGTCTCGAAGGTAAACCGTACCCATTTGTCGTCCTCTCCGACCAAGCGCTCACATTAGCGGGTGTTTGTTTGATGTTCGGCTCCTGCTGGGCTCGTTAAGTTTCCTCTAGACACAAAGCTGACGGTGCAACAACAAACCTGCGTAGGCATGAGCACAGAAGCACAGCAGCACCTGGTTCCCATTCACACCCATTAACACACACACACCCACGATATGCCCAGTTACTAGAACGTGTTTCTGCATCACTTTTACACAAAGAGGAAAAACAGGAAGTACTTTGTTGCTAGGTGAAGTTTAGGAGGTTTCCACTTATCATCCTTGACTGACAGATTATTTCAATTTAAGTCAAACCCACAGTCCCTGGTTTTGTTGCAGCTCAACAAGTTCATTTAAGTAGTCTTAAAAAGATCACTCCCGAAACAGAGGACACGGAAAGAAGCGTCCGCACAAAATATAGCATCTTGCATTTCGGCAACTTTATGTGTCTGCCTCCAATGTTGGCTGACGTCTTGTTAGGAAAAAGGTCACAGACTCATAGGATAAATGCATCGAATGTCCCAATAAAAAAGCAGCTGGGACCATGAAAAACCCTCAGACCAGCCCTCAGACGGTAAGCTATTATACCTCCACCTGTAACTACCGTAACTGCACACAGAGGGGGACAGCTGTAGACTTTATGTGGAATAAACACAGATCAACAACTTCATGCCCTCAGTAGAAATGCTTTCTCCACTCACAAACAAAGAAGAGTTATGTCTCACTCTCCTGGCTTCCTTACATCCAAGATAGCAGCTTTATTCATGTCGTATCATGCCTTATTTTACAGGATTAAAACAAATCAAGTGTCAAATGTATCTGTGCACTCTCAGGTTCAAAATGAGACCAACGTTTTCTATGCATGTCAGTTTCTTTGAGCCCTAAATGTGGCCCGCACCAGACTAGGTAAGACCTGTTTTTAGCCTATCAGATTGCAGGGAAATAACTTTTTCTACTGAAGTAGTTCTTGATCAATTGCGTCATCTACTGAATGGTTGAGAGAAGAAGGAGTCAGCAGTCAATGACCGTATAAAACTGAAAGTAAAGGAGGTCACCACAACCACAAAAGATCCATGAGCAAACAGTCATGAATGGGCACAAAAAGAATGAGGCTGTTGGGTTCAGAAGTATGCATGATGAGCTCTGGACAGACAGACACACACACACACACACACACACACACACACACACACAATCCCCTGCAGGCTCACGACTGGCAGAGATAATAATCAATTTCACTAAAATGTGACTAAAACACTTCAAATGTGTCATGCCCCGTCAGATGGCATTACAGCTTTTAGTCTCTGTGTTCCTAGATATCAGAGATTGCTTTAATTAGTACAGTTTTATCATAACCCAGATACATTATAGTGAAAGCTATGACAGCACATCAGAATTAGCCTGGAAGCTATACGGTTGTGGATCGTCCCTGACTCAACCCCCAAATGATCCTCAGTTTGGGGCAAACAGGCAGTCACAGGTGGTGTTAAAGCTGTAAATCACCAGGCTCTCACACACCCTGAGTCCTCCTCACAGCAGGGGGCGGTGCTAAGACCAGAGGAAAAAGGAACGATTACTACTGTGAAAAGCCTTAAACGCCACATGTGATATGTCGGTGCGTTAAAGCAGACTCTCAGGAACATCAGAATGAGAATCAGAGTTCATTTATTTGTCCCACAACGGGGAAATGTACATTATTAGAACAGCAGAAGTACAGTGCAGATACAGTGAAGACTATAGACTTACATATTAAAACAAATTAAATTACTAAGGGCTGCAAAATCTGTCGGCTCTTTTTAAGTCACTTTGAAAAACTCATTTTTTTAGAATTGCTTTTATGTGATTTTATTTTCTGTCTTATTTATTTTTTCATTTATTCTTAGTCGATGTATTTTTGTTTAATTATGTTCTATGTGTTTTTATGTTTACATGCTGTTGTGTAATTCACTTGCTCTCTGTGTACAGTAAATACATTGTATTATTATTAAGTATGCACACGTTATTAATGATAAGAAAACACAATAAGTCAAAAAACAAATAGCAGATAAGTACACCACGGTAAAGCAGTATATATATATTATTTTTTTAAGTGACCATATACAATTAAAGAAGTAGCTGGTACAGTTTACAGATTGTAAATACATTGAAAGAATGTATAAAGCACAAAGTCTTATATATACTGGCAGTGTTTTGGGGATGTCGGCGGTCAGCAGGAGCGTTTGGTGTTGTGAAATAACTTGAAGGTAAAGGACACTGAGGCCGTGACGTAATGTGGAATAAATCTGTTCATTTCCTGCTCCGACATTGGACGTATATCTGTCTCTCTGGGAAATGCATTATCTTCCTGCTCCCATGTAGACAGGAAATCAGAGTCCAGTTTCAAAGGGTTTTGGATGCTACAGAGAAATTCGGTTCAGCTGGCACGCCGTTAACATTCAAACAACATCACTAATTTCAGTCTACATCTCGAGTGACTTCACTTTACCACATGTGGCCACTTCCCCCCTCGTGAACCACTTATTATAAGGAATAGTAGGTTATAGTTTCACATGACTGAATGACACACTCCCACTCAAATATCTGCACACCCCACACTAGTTCTTGTTGTATATAAGTCTCTCAAAAACAGAGCTTCCTTTTGCTTTTTGCTTCTATTACAAAAAAAGTGGCATCCCAAGTGCAAAGGGTGTTATAGACAAGGATATATGTTGGGTTCCCGCAACTTAGACATCAAATTCAAAGACTTATATCAGTATGGAGTGTCTCTACTTTAAAGAGTACTCTCCGGCTGATGTTCAGGTGTATATCAGTATGTAGTGTCTCGACTTTAAAGAGTCCTCTCCTGCTGATGTCCAGGTGTATATCAGTATGTAGTGTCTCTACTTTAAAGAGTCCTCTCCTGCTGATGTTCAGGTGTATATCAGTATGTGGTGTCTCGACTTTAAAGAGTCCTCTCCTGCTGATGTCCAGGTGTATATCAGTATGTAGTGTCTCTACTTTAAAGAGTCCTCTCCTGCTGATGTTCAGGTGTATATCAGTATGTAGTGTCTCTACTTTAAAGAGTCCTCTCCTGCTGATGTTCAGGTGTTTATCAGTATGTGGTGTCTCTACTTTAAAGAGTCCTCTCCTGCTGATGTTCAGGTGTATATCAGTATGTAGTGTCTCTACTTTAAAGAGTCCTCTCCTGCTGATGTTCAGGTGTATATCAGTATGTAGTGTCTCTACTTTAAAGAGTCCTCTCCTGCTGATGTTCAGGTGTATATCAGTATGTAGTGTCTCTACTTTAAAGAGTCCTCTCCTGCTGATGTTCAGGTGTATATCAGTATGTAGTGTCTCTACTTTAAAGAGTCCTCTCCTGCTGATGTTCAGTAGTGTGGGAGAGATTGTACATGTACATGCATAACAACCTATCACAGGAAAGGGAAAACACAAACAAGGCCTCTTTAATTCATGGCCCACTTTGAAACGGATCAAGGCATGAATGTTATTGTTTTCTGCAGGCTGTGGTTATGCAGCAGATCTTTTAACAAGCCAATTTTTGCAAAGTTAAATAGTTGCACTCCAGCACAGTAAATATATTCATCTGCAATAATGAATGTTCTCTTCAATGAATACAGAGTTAATGTTTGTCAGAGGAGTCTCTTCAGATGTGATTCCACATTCAATATGCACAATAAATGCACCGCCGGAAACATTTCCAGACGGTGATTCTTGCATTTTTCATGCGCTCTGTCACTCCTGAGAATCTGCACAAATGACCCAGTGTGCTCTCTCTCCCACTTTGAGTTTCTGGGTTTCTTCCCACCGCACGGCCGACCTCTCAGGTCCAGACTCGCTCGGTGTCAACGTGCCAGAACTATGAAGGATTAATGAGAGCACCTGGACTCAATGGAGCACAATGTTCAAACTGTGTAAACAAGCTGGAGGTGTGTGTTGTCCTCCACATCCTGGAGACATGGTTTAAAAGTCACCTATTATGCAACATCCACTTCTTCTTCATGTCTCTTCTACATCAACATGTGTCCCCTCTTCTTCATGTCTCTTCTACATCAACATGTGTCCCCTCTTCTTCATGTCTCTTCTACATCAACATGTGTCCCCTCTTCTTCATGTCTCTTCTACATCAACATGTGTCCCCTCTTCTTCATGTCTCTTCTACATCAACATGTGTCCCCTCTTCTTCATGTCTCTTCTACATCAACATGTGTCCCCTCTTCTTCATGTCTCTTCTACATCAACATGTGTCCCCTCTTCTTCATGTCTCTTCTACATCAACATGTGTCCCCTCTTCTTCATGTCTCTTCTACATCAACATGTGTCCCCTCTTCTTCATGTCTCTTCTACATCAACATGTGCCCCCTCTTCTTCCTGTCTCTTCTACATCAACATGTGTCCCCTCTTCTTCATGTCTCTTCTACATCAACATGTGTCCCCTCTTCTTCATGTCTCTTCTACATCACCATGTGTCCCCTCTTCTTCATGTCTCTTCTACATCAACATGTGTCCCCTCTTCTTCATGTCTCTTCTACATCAACATGTGTCCCCTCTTCTTCATGTCTCTTCTACATCAACATGTGTCCCCTCTTCTTCATGTCTCTTCTACATCAACATGTGTCCCCTCTTCTTCATGTCTCTTCTACATCAACATGTGTCCCCTCTGTGTAAAGAGACTCTGAAAGTTTCAGGAACAAAGATTCTTTCTAACCAAATCTCTCTCAGAGGGGCGTGGGGAGGGGCTCCTTATTTTCATCTAAAGTAACAGACAGAGAATCAGCACTTTGGAAACAGGGCTGAAACAGAGGGGATTATGGGATGCTGCAATGATCTGTTTGGTGTTTCAGCCAATCAGAGACAGGCTCTGGATATATCTGAGACCTGTGATATATTGATGAGAAACAGTATAATAAGGGACCTTTAAAACTTGCTACGAGTAGTCCTTGTGAGTCAAATGAGAGATGTGTTCAGGAGAGGAAACGAGGCTTCGTCAGAGCGTCTGCTGCTCACACACCGTCAGGTTTAAGACTGTTCTCAACCTTTTCTGTAGTTCCAAAAAACTGACATTCACACCTCCTTTACGACCCTCATAAGAGAAGTTTTGAACTTCTGTTCTTGGCTCACTTTTTTCATCCTTGACACGAATATTCCCCTCAAATGTGGACATTCTGTCTTTCATTTGTACGATGTGGTTCGACAACACATCGTAAAAAAATAAGTATTCACTTCCAAAAGAAATAGGTATTTTTCTATCAAAAATGGTAACAGCTTCAACAAATAATGGAAACAATATATGTTCAACAATGAGAGATAAATAGTGGAGACATTATGAAATATATGGATCAGAATAATAATAACAATTCATAATACTTTGTATCTCTATTGATCCGAAGAAGAAGTCAATACTTTCAAAATGTTAAAGGTAAAGCAAAGACAATCCAGATACAAAAAAAATATATATATAAGGATAATTTTAAGAAAATGAAAGACATTTAAAAAATGAAAACAGAACAGACAGGAACGATTGAAGAGATTTAAAAAATGTAATAATGGATTTATTATAATTGGCTGCAATTAAATCTTTCCTTCTTTTTCTTAGAAATGACCTAATATCACTCAGACTGCTAGAGTCTGCACACTGGAACAAATGCTGCTCCAAAATCAAGTCAAATAATAATAAAAACAAGGTGTTTTTGCCTGTAATAAGTAAAGAAATCTGCCAATAGAACAAATAAAAATGAGCTTGGTAGGATTTCTTAAAATAAGACGGGATACTTAGATAAATCAGATCTTGTAATTGGCTGGGAAACCTTATTGTGAACTGTATTTGACCAGAATCAGGAAATGTTGTGTTAGAAAATCAGCCAGAAATGCTCAAAAGTTTTCTGTTTTCTGTTAGCTGGGGAATTTCTGATAAAAATGTGTTTTCTAAAATCAACTTCGATGTATTTCTTGAAACAAGATGATCCATCTTTTACAAATACCACAGAAGCTAAGCTCATCCGTCACGCTCACAGGTACAGATCAGAACCCAATAGCACGACACAGATACAACCAGTGTTCAGAATGTTCAGTTTAATCAGGTCAGGGACAGGCAGGGTCAAAACCAGGAAATCCAGCAGTCAGGCAAACAAATCCAATTAGGGGGCAGGCAGGAAACTCGAGGTCCGACAACAGGCAGGCAGGCAGGGGTCAAAACCGGGCAGGACAGGTAACTAGGCAAGAGATAATCAAACACTGGAGAGCTTGGCAGAATAGACAAGACACTCTGGCAGAGGAAAAGTGAGAGTGAGGTGGTAGATATACTGTGGAGTAATGAGGGAATGAGTAGCAGGTGAGGGGAAGGGCTGGGAAGACCAGGTGAGGGGAGTGGGCTGATTGCAAGAGCCTGGAGGAAGGCGGGATCTGAAATGACCGGAGAGTTTAAGATGAGCCAAACCAAAAAACAACAATAATATGTGTCTAACTTGTGACATCATCTGTTTAATCTGAGATACAACTCAAGATAAGATGTTTCCAAGAGTCTTAACAAGACATGTAAGATACATTGTCTAAACACAAGACACTATATCTCCTTGCATTATCACTTCTTAAGTTATTAGGTCTTATATAAAATGTAAAGACACATTCTGACTAGATATTAGACAAATATACTTGGCAAGATTTCATTTGTATAGTGCATTAGTACTACTGTCAGTATTGCTTGTATGCTCACATAGGGCTGCTCAATTAATCGTATTTTAATCGCAATTACGATTATGGCTTGCAACGATTACGAAAACAACGTAATCGAAATAAAACGATTATTTTTTTATTATTATTATTACTTTTTTTTTTTTTTAAATTACATTTTCTTTTTATTGGTTTTTCAGTTGAATTAAACTTAAAGTTCAGGGTAATCAACTGTTAAAAACATACTGTTCACATTTTTCTTTTCTCCAATAAATTGATGTTTTCAAAGTAAATGGATAATCGTTTTTAATAATCATGATATCAATTATTGACCCAAATAATCGAGATTATGATTTTTGCCATAATCGAGCAGCCCTATGCTCACATCTTTATAGCACATTTGAGCTGAGGAGGCTGATGGTAATCTCATTAGTTGTGCAAGTATTTCGTCATTAACATAACGTATTAGAAGAATTAGAACACTAAGAAATCACTTCATCCTAAGGGAACATGTATGTCCCAACTTCTGTGGAAATCCATCCAAAAGTTGCGCGCTAAACCTCATTCTCTCACGCAAGAGGAGAAGTCAGAGGATCACTTAAGGATTCATCCTCTGGGGAACACGAGTGCCTGCACAAAATGTCCAATCTATCCGATGGTTGTTGAGATATTTCAGTCTGGATCCAAGTTGTGGTCTGACATGCTGCTAGTGTGGCTGAAAGAGTAAAAGGAGACGGAGGAAGGTCAGAAAAACAAGAAGAGATTTCCAGAGCAGAGAGGCCGACTCGGTGTCAAGTTTCTATATTGAAGATTTACTGCGAGAGATGATGTGTGTAGGTGAGACACTTGATGAGGTGGAGTGTGAACACATCCAGCTGTGTGTGTGACTGAAGCAGCAGCTGGAGAGTCAGAGGGTGAACTCACAGTTTACACATGGCAAAACAATCAACTTCGCGGGGGCTTACATTACGTTCCCTCGCTTAATGCTGAGAAATGTAGTGAGAACCACATTGTTGTTTCAGTCAGGCCATCGTACTCTGAGAATACCTTCGTGCACGCATCATCAATCTTCCAGCGTAATGGTTGTGCTTTTCCAAGAGGGGCGTTTGAGGTTTGTGTTACAGTGTCTACAACTGAAAACATTTTGAGTGATTTCACAGAGAGCGTGAAGGCAGGCGAACTGGAATTGAAAATGTAGTGATGGTGTCATTTTGTTTCCTGTAATTTCCCCTTTCTGAGAAACAGAACAATCTGTTTTTTATACTCAAACCTACGGTGGCCGACAGGTGGAAACACGTAACAGCGGGCCACAACGTTTCCATTGGGAGGAACACTCTGCAACTTCAGAAACGTGCAAATATAAAAACACTGTGACAATATGATGAAACACAAAACGCTGCAAATACAAAACACAACGGAGACCAGGGGACACTAAAGAGTGACGCACACAGCTGGGAGACCAGGGGACACTAAAGAGTGACGCACAGCTGGGAGACCAGGGGACACTAAAGAGTGACGCACACAGCTGGGAGACCAGGGGACACTAAAGAGTGACGCACACAGCTGGGAGACCAGGGGACACTAAAAGTGACGCACACAGTGGGAGACCAGGGGACACTAAAGAGTGACGCACACAGCTGGGAGACCAGGGGACACTAAAGAGTGACGCACGCAGCTGGGAGACCAGGGGACACTAAAGAGTGACGCACACAGCTGGGAGACCAGGGGACACTAAAGAGTGACGCACACAGCTGGGAGATACTAAGGGTGTTTCTCAATCGCGAGTACGCTTGCTTGGTAGCACATGTCTGCCGAGCATCTTGCTTCAGAAGCGAGTCAAGAATACTTCCTGGCATTCGGAAAACGAAGTGTGGAACACGCTAGCAAGTGTGCAGGTGTGCGTCATATGAGAGGCCCCGCCTTACATCTTCCGCCACAGATTTGGGGAAATTGGTCCGTGCGCAAAGCATTGTGGGGATTTTAAGACCGCAAAGTCTACTCATGTGCAGACTCGATATTTCTCCAAACGGAGTACACCGGGCTCGGTAGATTTCCAAGTATACTGGAGATTGGAACAGTACTTCGGCGGCACTCGATGACGTAGTATGCTTGAAATAGTGGCTCTGAAGCAGCTTTACTCGCGATTGAGAAACACCCTAAAGAGTGACGCACACAGCTGGGAGACCAGGGGACACTAAAGAGTGACGCACACAGCTGGGAGACCAGGGGACACTAAAGAGTGACGCACACAGCTGGAGACCAGGGGACACTAAAGAGTGACGCACAAAGCTGGGAGACCAGGGGACACTAAAGAGTGACGCACACAGCTGGGAGACCAGGGGACACTAAAGAGTGACGCACACAGCTGGGAGACCAGGGGACACTAAAGAGTGACGCACACAGCTGGGAGACCAGGGGACACTAAAGAGTGACGCACACAGCTGGGAGACCAGGGGACACTAAAGAGTGACGCCCACAGCTGGGAGACCAGGGGACACTAAAGAGTGACGCACACAGCTGGGAGACCAGGGGACACTAAAAAGTGACGCACACAGCTTCTGATGTTACTGCAGATCTGCTGTAAGCTAGCTAGCTAACATAGTAACGGAGCGTCCACACAGCAGCGTTAAAAAAATCTTGGAGGTGGGCGTATCTGAAGCTTGGGGATTTTTTGCGAGCAAGGCGACCAACAACCAATCACATGAATCTCCCGCCCCCGACATACGAAGCAAAACAGTTTGAAGTAAACTGGATATAAACTCCCCAAACAGGCGAAAACCTACCACTGTCTCTGCCACCTCCCTCCATGCCTGGCTCCTCCGGTTTATATCCCGGTAGGTCTGGTCATAAAGCACCGGGTGATTAATTCGCTACCGCTAATTTCTCCTCCATTTTTTGGAATATGAGGAAATGACCTGCGGTATGTCTCTCCCAGCATACACGCGGTTTGATTGGCTAGCGCTTGAACGGTCAGATTTGCATAAACGGGATTTGATTGGCTGACGCTTCCACCTCAGCTTCAAAAGTTGAACATTGTTCAACTTTGAATCCTGAAAATCCTGAAAATCTCCGCTCTGCTGCCCACAATGCAGTTCGGCGAAAAGTGAGGCAAAGTGACGTCACCCCATTCAAAGTGAATGGGCAGAAGCGTTCCAACATTTTTTTAACGCTGCTGTGTGGACGCTCCGTAATACTGGAAGGATTCATGCTGTTCATGCTTATATTTTTCATGTGTTTTTTTGCCCGTTGTTTGTTGTTTGTATTGTTTTTTTAAGCAGTTTGAACACAAAACTATGCCCTAAGTATGTATTTGATGCCGCTTGTAGCACTTTGGGATTGCTTTTAGTAATGAAAGGTGCTTTAAAAATCAAATGTATTATTATTCAATTACAAGGATTCTGGATTTCTGGTATTATTTACACCTTAGATGATCTGCTTTTTTATGTATCTGTTTTTATTTTACTATTTACCTTGTCATTAATTCGCTTTTTTCTTCTATTGTATTTATAATGTTTTATTTACTTCTGTGTATGTTGTAATTTATGTAGTGTTTGGCGTGTTATTACTCAGCTGTTTTGCATATTTTCTATAGTTAAATATCTCAAATGAAGCGTGATATCCGCCCCACAGGAGTCAGTGTTTCTGCTGTACCTGTGCTTCCTAATACAAATACCAAACACCCTAGCTTACAGTAAGACCAAAATTAATCTACAATTGTAAGAAGCAGTGCCTCGTTTGACCGACTCTCTCTTCCGTATTAAACCTTTCCTGATTAATTTTGAATCAATAACATTTAAGGCTATAATTTGTATTCATGCCCGCTATTTAACCATTCCAGGAAACTCGACAGCTTTATCCAGCATGACGTGACAATTTGGCTGCAGAGTTTTCAGAGTCTAAATATGCTGCAGGATGTGGGTCCGTTTATTAAAGCCTCAGCCCGGAGTTCAGAGTCTGTCTAATACCACATATTCAGGCAATTGAATGCAGTAATTTAGAGGTTTGGAGTGAGACCGCGTGGAGGTTTTGAAAGATGCTGCAGACTTTATTGAGGTGTCGGATCAGAGCTGTGACTTGCTAACTGGCGGCCGTTATGTAACTTCATCAGTAGCCTACCAGAGATCAAAAGTACACACATCCTTTACTCAAGTAGAAGTACAGATACCCGTGTTTAAAAGTACTCTGGTGAAAGTAGAAGTACTGACTAAACTTCTTTACTCAAGTAAAAGTAAAGACTTCGAAATGTACTTAAAGGTAGGGTAGGTAATTTTGGAGAAACCAGCTCGAGTGCGCTAGAATTTGAAAATACACAGCCGGAGAAAATCTGCCACTTCCTTACAGAGCCCCTCCTCCAACACACACGAACGTGCACATGACCAATGAGGGCACGAGATAAGTTTGTGCACAGATGGAAGGCTGACAGGCAGGTAGGCCATCCAGTTATTTTAAGCCCCGGCCACACGAGGACGATAACGGTCGTATCCGCTACAGTTCACCATCAGATAGACGGTTCGGCCACACGAGGCCAACATGGAAACGCAGAAAACGATAACGGGTCCCAAGGTGGGTAGAAACGCTCTGGGGGGGGCAAACGGCTCCGTGTTTACGCCTATACGATCATGTCCTGATAACGATGAAGCAACAGCCCCGCCTCTCCCTCTCCTGCTCAGAGATCAGCTGCTGGGCTCTCAGAAGAGGGGGAGGAAAAGAGAGGCTCCGGATTTGTATTCTTATATTATTATATAGAGTCGTTATCAATTTGTTTTAAAGCTCAATAAATAATAAAGAAGACCTTTGACCGGCACTTTTCTAATTTTGTCCGGAAGATTTAAACTTTAACGGACATGTTGACCGGCGAAAGAAAACCTAACTGAAACTCTGCCGCACGGTCCCCTCGTCCCTTGGAAGAGGCGGAGAGGTGGGTGTTTGTCATCTGCTGGTGGACTAACCGGAGAGAATTACAGCAGGAGCAAACGCTCGCCTCGGGTAGGGAGAAAAAGAGCCAGAGCGTCCACAGCGGAGAATAAACAGAAGGGCAACCATGGCAACCATGAGCGGGAAGTCTTCTTCGCTGCTTTTGTGGCAGACTACAGCGCCACTTACAGGCCTGGCATATGTACTACAGCGTCTCCAGCGCTTTCGAACGGGCTCGTGTGAACGGACACGTTTCTGGTGCCTGTTGCGTGTGGACGGAAGACTTTTTTGATAACGATTGCGGTCCGCTACCGTTATCGTCCTCGTGTGGCCGGGGCTTTAGCCGGGCCGGCTAAAATGATTGGTCGTGCTTTTTACAGCGCTACGGCTTCCACAGATGAATTTTTTGTATGTATTTATTGTCAAAGCATTTAATATATTCATTGCTATCGGGATGTTAAGAGCATTCCATGGAATATAACAAAAAGTGTTTCTGAAATAAATGACATACCCCACCTTTAATTAAAAAGTACCCATAACTAGCAGCTGTTTTAAAGAGTACCTGAGCCTCCCTTTATATTAATAGAACAATAATGTCATTGTTAGCTAATGAATGTTTCCATGCTGAACAACGGCAACATGACAACGTTTTCATTGGTCCCTCTTCTTTAGAGAAGACCAGGAAATGATGGATACACGGATCGTGTTCAAATCAATAGGCACGCAATGACTCTAAATAATAATGATCACGCCACCAAACACACATTCAAACTAAAGGAACCAGCCTGTTTGGGAAATGTGAGAAGTAGAAAGTACAGGTATTTGTGTTCAACATGTAAGAAGTAGAAAGTACAGGTATTTGGGTTCAACATGTAAGAAGTAGAAAGTACAGGTATTTGAGTTCAAAGTGTAAGAAGTAGAAAGTACAGGTATTTGTGTTCAAAATGTAAGAAGTAGAAAGTACAGGTATTTGGGTTCAACATGTAAGAAGTAGAAAGTACAGGTATTTGTGTTCAACATGTAAGAAGTAGAAAGTACAGGTATTTGGGTTCAAAATGTAAGAAGTAGAAAGTACAGGTATTTGTGTTCAAAATGTAAGAAGTAGAAAGTAAAAGTCAGAAAAATAAGTAGTGGAGTAAAGTACTGATACCAGTAACGAAGTATTTGAACTCCACTACTTCCCACCTCTGGGTAGGACAGTGCTCAGCTTGTAAGACGTCCTACTGAGTAATGAAGCACTAAAGCTCTCGAGGAGACGTATGGTCACCTCCAGCTGTGATTTGCTGTGTTGTAAAAGTCTGAGTCCATTCCTCAAACACGTGGGCACTGATGTAACTCGTTTTATGAAAGAACGTCTTGTGAAGAGCAACCTTTATGTGGTGAATCATGTAATTATTTTCTGTAATACTTTGACATTCAACTGTTTCTCCCCACACCCATTTCAGTAAATCTTTTCAATTTTGCCAGGAAATGTAATTAAAGCAACAAATTATATATTTATGAGGACGATTTCTGTAATATATAATATACTTGTAAGGCAATGTGAAAAGGTAAATGACTCAAACTACTATAAATAGTCCTTAAAGGGGACCTATCATGCAAAATGCACTTTTGTACGTCTTTTCTACATGAATATGTGTCCCCGGTGTTCCAGGGAACTCACCAAGTGTCAGAAAACACAACCCTCTCTATTTTCCTCCATACCCAAATCTCTAAAAAAGGGGCTGCAACGGATCTGATAAAAACTGATCCAGATTTGAACACTGTCCTGACGTCAGGACGGTGGCGCTACGGCTATTGGGCCAACTCCACCAATCAGGAGGAGACAGCCACGGCCATTGCCGTTCGAAAGCGCTGGAGACGCTGTAGTACATATGCCAGGCCTGTAGATGGTGCTGTTCTCACAGAATCAGCCCTTGCAAAAACAGGGGTAAAAAAGTGCAATTTGAGCGAAATGAGGCATGGCTAAAATGCATGATCTGTTTGGTATTTTGAAAAAAAAAAAGTATAAGTATGCCTTATATAGGTATGGTCCTACACTATATTATTATAATATAGCATGATAGGTCCACTTTAAGTGAAGCATGCATACATACATGCACAAAAACCTACAAGGAAAGGGAACACCCCAAAAGCAACAACTTATATATGTATGAGGACGACTTCTGTAATATATTCTATACTTACATGTTAGGCCATATGAAACCCATAAAACTACTTGAAATAGTCCATTAGTAAAGCATTTCCACACAGCATACCAGTAAAGAATAAATGCAACGTGCTTGATTGTACTGGGAGAAAAATTTTATAATGACATTTTAAGATGAAGATATGTGAACAAAGATGACATTCAACAACAGCCGAACTCAGAGGGTTGAATTCCCTCCTCGTGAGGATTTAATGAGAATAAATACAATTAATACATTCTTTGTAGGTCATGCATGCTTCTCCTTTCTTTCTCCTTGGATACAGCAAAACAACTTCCCTTTTTAGCCATTAATGTGCCACATGCGAACGATTAAACACCTTTAATTCTTCGGACCAGTTTGTCTCGTTTCCTTTTTTGTTTTTTTCAAAATGCTAATGATCAGACCTCCTCCAAGAGAAGGCCTTTCTGTCTTTTGACTCTGCATGAAAATGCTGCTTCTGCGCATTACTCATCGGTAACCCAGTACATTTTACTGGAATTGTGGGTAAAAAAAAAAGTGCAATAATCCACAGGGTTATGCTGCCAACATATTGAGTTATGAGAGTGAATGTCAGAGGAGTCGGTCGTATTGGTATCACGATTAAAAATAGACGTGGTGTCAGAGACATTTGAGGCTTTGGTTTTTATCTCCGAGCCAAATGCTGCGTTCACTGTCTGACCTCATCATGATGTGAGTCACAGCGTGCTGCACGGAGGTCTATCTGTGATCCAAACCCCCCAAAACCAGCCTGTAAAGTCTCCGTCTGATGGCAGATACAAGTCTGGGTGTCCTGCTGCTGCACAACACACACTCACAACACACACTCACAACACACACTCACAACACACACTCACAACACACACTCACAACACACACTCACAACACACACTCACAACACACACTCACAACACACCCTCACAACACACACTCACAACACACACTAACAACACACACTCACTAACACACTCACAACACACACTAACACAACACACACTAGACACACTAACAACACACACTCACAACACACACTCACAACACACACACTAACCACACACACTCACTAACCACACACACTCACCACACACACTCACTAGACACACTCACAACATACACTCACCACACACACTCACTAACCACACACACTCACAACACACACTCACCACACACTCACTAGACACACTCACCACACACACTCACAACACACACTCACTACACTAACAACACACAGTCACAACACACACTCACAACACACACTCACAACACACACTAACACACACACACAACACACACAACACACACTCACAAAACACACTAACAACACACACTCACTAGACACACTAACAACACACACTCACAACACACACTCACAACACACACTCACCACACACACTCACCACACACACTCACAACACACACTCACAACACACACTCACAACACACACTCACAACACACACACACCACACAACAACACACACTAACAACACACACTCACAACACACACTCACAACACACACTAACAACACACACTCACCACACACACACACTAACCACACACACTAACCACACACACACACCACACACACTAACCACACACACCTGTGGGATGGAAACAGTGAGTCATGTGCTACTGGGCTTCGGGAGTAACGGATCACATGTAACGGGTAATCAAATCAAAGCAAACTTTATTTATAAAGCACTTCTCAAACACAAAGGTAACTCAAAGTGCTGCACAAACACCAAATATAACACAGAGCTATGTGGCTAAAAAATGACTTTGAATAAAACAGGAATAAAATAATAATTTAAAAATAATTTAAAATAAATTCAAATAAATAAAAATAAATACAATTAATTAAATTAAAAATATATACAAATACAAATAATAAAAGGAATAAAATAAAACATTGGGTCTTGAGTTTGCTCTTAAATGTTCGAATGCTCTCTGCGTTGTGTAATCAGGATACAAAGAAAGGTTACCGTAGATACTTGTGTTTATCCTTCTAAGTGGGATCTTGCAGCCACTGACATTAAGCTTTTACTGAATTGCACCCAATGGCAGAATAAGGCTCCGTTAACTTTAAAAATAGGATGCAGCACTCGTGGAAAAACAAACATCATTAAGGCTTCCTCATCTCTTCCAAATGTGGCAGCTCGCGTGGTGCCAGACTTGCTGACGACCTGAAGCTCCGCTGGCCGGTTGTTAAGGCGGGGAAAATGTGCAGGACGCTCATTTCCTCAATTTGCACCAAGACGGCCGGGGGGAAACGAGGGCAAATGGGAAAGGTGTCACAGATGGCAAAAGTACACACATCCTTCACTCAAGTAGAAGTACAGATACTCGTGTTTAAAAATACTCTGGTGAAAGTAGAAGTACTGACTAAACTTCTTTACTCAAGTAAAAGTAAAGAGGGCTTTGAAATGTACTTCAGTAAAAAGTACCCATAACTAGCAGCTGTTTTAAAGAGTACCTGACCTCCCTTTATATTAATAGAACAATAATGTCATTGTTAGCTAATGAATGTTTCCATGCTGAACAACGGCAACATGACAACGTTTTCATTGGTCCCTCTTCTTTAGAGAAGACCAGGAAATGATGGATACACGGATCGTGTTCAGATCAATAGGCACGCAATGACTCTAAATAGTAATGATCACGCCACCAAACACACATTCAAACTAAAGGAACCAGCCTGTTTGGGAAATGTGAGAAGTAGAAAGTACAGGTATTTGTGTTCAACATGTAAGAAGTAGAAAGTACAGGTATTTGGGTTCAACATGTAAGAAGTAGAAAGTACAGGTATTTGTGTTCAACATGTAAGAAGTAGAAAGTACAGGTATTTGGGTTCAAAATGTAAGAAGTCAAAGTAAGAAATCGTCAGAAAAATAAGTAGTGGAGTAAAGTACTGATACCAGAGAAATGTACTTAAGTACAGTAACGAAGTATTTGTACTCCACTACTTCCCACCTCTGATACCTGGGAGGAAAGAGAAAACATCCCCCTTTTAAATGCTTCATGAAAGAAGAGGAACCGTTAGGTGGTGAATATGATTATATTCTGTAATACTGTAACATTAAAGAGGCCCTATTCTGCTTTGTGGGGGGTTTTCCTTTCCTGTAGTGTGTTATATAGATTTGAATGCATGTAAATGGTCTGCAAAGCCAAGAGGACTCTTTAAAGTAGAGACACTACATACGAGGTCACATGTTATACAAGTTAAACAATCTCCCTGTGTCTCAGACATTCTCAAATAAATACTCAACGTCTCATTTTTCTAAAGGGGGGAATTCACCTCAAGCGTGAACTCAAGGGTCTAAAAATATTCATGATCTCGGTTGGCAAACATGAGTTCCTACTCTGCATCATTAGCTTCTCACGTTCAGCACATTTGTGTTAGAGCCTGTGGGAATTGGTAGCAGCAGAAGGAACCAATGCAAAGACTTTCTGCAGGTCACTCCTTCTCTGCATGGGGCCGTCTGAGGAAGCATTTAAAAAGCAGGTTGTGGCCCTCATGCTCCGCCCTCAGTAAGACTCCTGTGATCCTAACATCCTCACACACTATTCAGACCAAGACACACAGACAGCAGCAGCAGCAGCAACCATGTCTCACTTCTGAGTCAAAAAGGAGGACAACGCAGACAGACAGGAAACTGTGTGATCAGTTACTACAGAGAAACTGCTGATCTGGGACCAGCTACAAAGGGACAAAATGGGTGTTTGGACAGCCCTGATTCTGGCCTCACATCTGCTGTTAAATCTCAGCCTACGTGTGGAAGCCCAGGCTTTAGGTAAGTTGCATAAATGCTTCTTAACAAAATGTGTCATTGATTGGTGATTGCAGCGGCTACGAGAATCTTTTTAAAGGTTGTCCGTTTGAGTTTCAAAACACGCACAAGGAGGAAGATGTCTTTGATTTAATTTGCACTTTTTCTTACAACCTGCCTGTGATGTAATCCTCCATTTTCCTTATCTGTCAAATAAGATTTAATGGCTCCACTCCACTGGGGATTTGTACACACTGTATGAGTTTTGATGCATAATGGATAAAGCAGAGCACTGTGAAAGAGAATATCATATGCAGAGGCACACAAAGGATTAGACATGGTGTGTGATACTCACTGAATAAAATGCTAAATATCCCCGTCACTTCGGGAATATATGAAGCAGTTTAATACATATTTTCTGAAGTAAAGCCACCCTGCTTTACAGACAGATCTGTGTGATTACTGCAGCTTCAGGAGGCCCAGCTTTCTGGCACGCATTAGTTCAAACAATGTCCCAGCTGGGTCACACATGGGAACAATCAGAGATGATCTGGGGGCAATATTGCACTTGAAGTCACACAAACTGTATGCACAAACTCTCCTACAGTCTCACGCACATCTGTTCAAGGTCACACACATTGGAGCTGCAGACGACATGTTGAAACATTGTGGTGTGGTGAGAGTTTATCAGCTCCTGTGATAAATGGAATACCTTTCACGCAGTCATTAATCTCTGCAAACTCTGGCTACGGACGCCTGATGGTATTTATAAAACAAGTCCAGAGTAATGGATTTCATCATCTATCATTTCCCTTGCAAATGACTCATTGTATGCATGACTCAAACGGAGCGGGAACAATGTAAAACAGCAGGATAGCAGAAAGCAGCAGTATCTCTGCAAAGGGTCATTGAGCAATATAAATGGCTTTACCTGGAGTTGAAATTAAAGGAATTCGAAAACTCATTTCTTATTCTGGGCACAAAGATAAGACAGGGCCACCCTTTGAATCGGATATAATCCATATTTCTATAATAACACTGTGAAAGGAGTTGCATTTAGTGATAAGCCTGCAGAGGATTATCAGCTTTTCACTGTAAGAAGCTCTTTAGTTTCAGCTCTTTGTTAAACATTGCAACATCACTGTTTTGGTTCACCGCTCTTATGGCATCTGTTGTCAGTGAGAAAGCTTTAAAAAGTGACTGTACACTACCTGGTAATCCCTATACAGCAGACAGACACAGTTATAGTGAACATGGTGAAGCATTTAGAGCACGTGTGTCAAACTCAAGGCCGGGGGCCAAATCAGGCCCTTGGTGGATTTAATTTCGGCCCGCAGGATAATTTCTAATTACTATTAGATCTGGCCCGCCGGTATATTGCACGCACACCTTCACTCCATCCTGAGGGTTTCCTCAGCTCAGAGCCTGAGCCCAAACATTGATGAACTTGCACCCAAGATGAGATGCCAAGTATCTGGCTTGAACTAGCATCACAGAGCAGCACACTGAGTTTACATGGATGTTTCCTTCTGCACTTTGTTTCTCACGACAACAGGACATGTTTGGTTTTTTCTTTGAGGGAAATAGTTTTTTTGAAGCTGTTGTTGGCCTGTGGGAAAATGTAATCATAAGAAATGACTCTGGACAAGCTGCAGATTGAGCCATAAGAAATGAATGCAACTGATTATTTAATGTTTAATGTTGTTTTTATAGGCAATCATTGAAGCTTTGTTAGTTCCAGGTTTAATATGTGCAATAAGTTCATTTCAATAAGTTCTGCAATAAACATTGAACCAGTCCGGCCCTCGACTAGTACCCATTTTTTAATTTTGGCCCACTGTGTATTTGAGTTTGACCCCCCTGACTTCGAGGCTAAAGAGACTCCCTAAGGTGGTGGTGGTGGAGACCTAAAACTGAGCAAAAATGGGGGAGACCCTAAAACTCTAAATAAATGGAAATGTCTCAGTAATTATTGGAGATTTAATTTAGCAAGTGTTTGTCAACAAGGTGGGCGTGTTAACTTTAAAAAAAGATGATCACAACTCGTTTCTGCTTACACCAAATGGCAAAAAGTTAACTGTTATTTGAGATGTTTTTGATTTTACATCTTGAACTTTAACGGATGTTTGCTCATGATTGGCAGACTACTTATTAATTCATCAACATGTGACTTCCTGTTGTGATTAATTGGCTGCTGATGATTACGTTTTTCCTTGGTCATTACTGGTTGAGGTTTAATTAAGTACGTCAAGTGATGTGAAGAAACTGAGAACATCTAAGCAAGAACTGTACAATTGTGAGTTTACCTGAGTATTTCCATATTATGCCACTTTATAATTCTGTTTTACTTCAACTTCGAGGCAAATACCTTGTACTACACTTTATTTGCTTACTTTAGTGGCTTGTCAGCTTTCAGATAACAAAATATTTTTAAAACATAAGTAGGATGTAGATATTTTTGTAGTTATTGTATTGTAAGTTACGACCAGATTGTTATTGATCTCCAACAGAAAATGTCCATGCTACCCATCAAGGGATAAGTATCATTAAATAATTATAATCCAATAATATGATATACATTATTCTGGAGTGGGCCATTCTGCATATTGAACACTTAAGCTTTTGGTACTTCTCAATGTTCTAATGGTAATAATGTTGTTCTTATAATGGAGAAAAGTTTAGATTGCAGACCTTTTCGTGTAATTTATTTACAGTGGTGTGCCTCGATTTTCGGCAACATCTAAAGATCTGAGTACTTTTTCCACCACTGGGTCTTCTAAACATGAAAGGTATGAGATATATCAACTTGACCGTGTTGGATTTATATTCAGGAGTTAAGAAGAGGACAAGACACTGCAGTATGGCTTCAGCTGAACTTTATGAAGCTTGAAATAGGAGGTTAATCAGGGGCTGAAATGAGGCGTTTTCTCAGGATCTCTGGGGTGAGAGGACCCTGACCCCCACAAAGCTCTCAGTCCTCAAGATTTATGATCTGCAGGACCCAGTGTGTCCGCCTCATTTGTTCTCCTGATCTGTTCAGTTTTGGAGTTTTATCAAATGAATGGACTGAGGAGTTAAAGGACCCATGACATGCTTTTTCGGTTATTACCCGTCCCCTTGTGTGTTATGTAGCTTCTGCAAGTAAACGGTCTGCAAAGTCTCAAACCCTCAAAGTACACCCTGTAGCGAGTAAAACTCTAACACAGAAAAGACCTGTCTATGCTGCCCCAGAACGCCTCGTTGGAGATTTTTATTTTTCCATTTTTTTCTTCCATGTCACAGTGACGTAACGACACATGGACCAATTGGTCCAAATGGATCAATCCGTGGAGCTCCTCACACACACATACTCACTCAGCCATATCTTGTCTCAGCCGCGCTACTCCGCGGAGTTTCGCCGGCACACACACTCACTCAGCCTTATCTTTTCTCAGGATGTGTGTGTGTGTGTGTGCTCAGGCTGAGTTCCGCGGTGTCTCGCTGTCTCGCAGACCCCACGCAGCAACCAGGAAACGACACCAGTAATCCAGCTCACACTGTCCGCTCCTCGGCCCTCAAAGGGCAGAGCAGCGAGCCCCGCAACGTCCCGCCAACACGGCACCCAGACCCCACGCAGCATTCTCATCTGTTTGTCATTACTGGTGTCATTTTCTGGTTGCTAACAAACGCCATTGTAACACATAATCACTGATGTTCCGCTGTAACGGTGGTGGACTCATCAGAACAGAGTGGGCGAGCTGACCAATCAGAGCACACTGGGCTCATAGGGAGGGGGGGGCAGGAGCTCCAACAAGCCGTTTAGGACAGAGAGTGAATACACATACTATACAGAGATGCTGTATGAGAAACCAATGTGAGTTTGGAACATTGAACAATGTAAATCTATTCTAGTCGGTGTTTACATTAGCATCGCTAACACTCAGAGCTAACCTGTACTGGAGAGCATGTGTAAATAGCAGGAAATAAAAAGGAACTCACCTTGTGGTATAACCGGCAAGAGAGAAAGCCTTTGAGCTCCATACTGTTTCAGAAATAATCCTTGATAATCCATGATATGGCGTTTCATCACGGCAGCATTTAGTTTAGACAGTAGCTGCCGGGTCCCGCATGAGCTCAGACCCCTACTTTTTTTTTATCAATTTTTTTTTTTTTTAAAGCTTTATACCCAAAATCAGCACTTTTGAAACAGGAAGTGAAATAGAGGGATATGAGGCATGGCTAGAATGGGTATTTTTATATATCTGAGACCTATGCTATTGCCTAAAAATAGCATGATAGGGCCACTTTAAAGTAGAGACACTACATACTGATATACACCTAAACATCAGCAGGAGAGTACTCTTTAAAGTAGAGACACTACATACTGATATACACCTGAACATCAGCAGGAGAGGACTCTTTAAAGTAGAGACACTACATACTGATATACACCTGAACATCAGCAGGAGAGGACTCTTTAAAGTAGAGACACTACATACTGATATACACCTGAACATCAGCAGGAGAGGACTCTTTAAAGTAGAGGACACTACATACTGATATACACCTAACATCAGCAGGAGAGGACTCTTTAAAGTAGAGATACTGACATACTGATATACACCTGAACATCAGCAGGAGAGGACTCTTTAAAGTAGAGACACTACATACTGATATACACCTGAACATCAGCAGGAGAGGACTCTTTAAAGTAGAGACACTACATACTGATATACACCTGAACATCAGCAGGAGAGGACTCTTTAAAGTAGAGACACTACATACTGATATACACCTGAACATCAGCAGGAGAGGACTCTTTAAAGTAGAGACACTACATACTGATATACACCTGAACATCAGCAGGAGAGGACTCTTTAATGTCCACATTTCCAGGAAACAGCTTGTGTCAAATACACGAGGACAGAGTTAATAGAAGAAACTCATGCTTTGCAGTCTTGGCTGACACCGGACAGTCTCTGGCAGCATTTGGGAACAATGTGAGTCCCTCCTGACTGAAGGCCCTGCAGACTGCTTGTGTATTCATGCTGCGTGCAGATGGTGGATGACACATTCCCTGCACATCCTCTCCTGCTCTGCACAGATCCCAAGTCACTTTATTAAAGCAGGAGGACTCTCCAGCCATGAGTGCAGCGTCCCTCTGGCTTTAACTCGGTCAAACCTCCGCCTGTGAGAAGAATGGAGGAACTGTGAAACACTTTATCAGCTGAGCAGATTTGGAGAGGATACAAAAAGAAATACATCATGCAACTAACTAGCGAAAATATATCGGTATCGTCTTCAGCATCAAAATGTACTTAAAGTACTTATTCTGCACAGTGGCTCATTTCAGAATAATATAAAGTTAAGAAGTATAATCAGATCAATATACTTTAAGTATTACAATTCAAACGTGTTATGCAGAATGGATCTTTTCACAGTATTACATTATTATGGTTGTTATATTATCCTTTTTGTGTTCAAGTAGGGGCATTTAAGTGTTGCAGTTTGTCAATGTGGACCAGATTTAGATACTAGAAGTACTGTGTGTTTTAGTAGTAAAGTACTGCATTGTAGCATATCAGCATATCATGTGTTTTTATATGTACAAAGTAACTGTGAGCGTTGAATAAAAGTAGGCAATATTTGAACTATAACGTAGTTTTAAATGGAAATAATCAAGTAAAGTACAAATATGTCAAAATAGTCAAGTGTAGTTACTTACATTACATTACATGTCATTTGTTAGACGCTTTTATCCAAAGCGACTTACATACATTCGGTACTGTGGACAATCCCCACAGGAGCAATTTGGGGTGAAGTGTCTTGCCCAGGGACACAACGACATGCTGACTGCAGTGGGATTCGAACTTGCTATCCCCTGATTCGAAGTCCAGCACACTACCCACTGAGCCACAGCCGCCCTCCCACTGGTTTATAAAAAATGTCATTGTGCAAATATTATGTAAAAGCATCAGTAGTCAACCAAACAATATGTTCCCAATATCAAAGAACTTGATGTGAGATATGATTTTTCTCTGTATAACCCAGCATGATTGTCTTAGAAATCCACATTTCACTGAGTAAATGCAGGGTCTCAAAAGATCAACAAACACTGGGTCAACATCATCATCATCTCCTCATGTGGACTCAGGATGTGTTTGGGTCATAAATATTCATACATCTGATCCTCCATTACTCATGTGCCTTTCTCCCTTCTCTCTTCCACAGTGTATGATCTGCTCACCTCACCGGACTGCCTGCCGGACCTTCTGCAGGGCGGCCTGGTGGAGCAGGGCGTGAACGAGGCTTTCATCCTGACCTCCTTCAAGCTTCAGCCCAAAACAGGAACCAGCATCTTCGCCCTGTTCAACCCGCGGGACAACAGCAAGTACTTTGAGTTCACCGTCATGGGGAAGCTCAACAGAGGTAAGAAGCTATACGAGAGAAGAGGCTCTGCTTTCTCTGGAGGACATTCTTAAGAGAAACTGATAAATTATTCATGGGCAAAGTTTTCTTTGTTATATTTAATAAAGAAAGTCAATATGCACGTGAAATCTATCTCAAATGTAGGAACAGAGCAACTTCATCCTCAGAGGATAAAGGTGTTCTGCTTACAGTCACACTATATATTCAACTGGCCCTTAAATTCCCTTAGGCATTATCTAAAGATCCCCATCATTAAACCATAAGTCCTTAACCATTTGCAAATCCACCTTATGCCCTCCTGAAATGTAAATCCTAACCATGTCTCTGTTAAACACATATAGGATTCAAAATACTATTTAAAGTGGACCTATTATGCTATATTTGAATAATATAGTGTAGGACCATACCTATATAAGGCATATTTATACTTTTTTTTTTTCAAAATACCAAACAGATCATGCATTTTAGCCATGCCTCATTTTGCTCAATTTGACAATTTCTAGCTCTGGGCTGATTCAGTGAGAACAGCACCACCTACTGGCCTGGCATATGTACTACAGCGTCTCCAGCGCTTTCGAACGGCAATGGCCGTGGCTGTCTCCTCCTGATTGGTGGAGTTGGCCCAATAGCCGTAGCGCCACCGTCCTGATGTCAGGACAGTGTTCAAATCTGAATCAGTTTTTATCAGATCCGTTGCAGCCCCTTTTTTAGAGATTTGGGTATGGAGGAAAATAGAGAGGGTTGTGTTTTCTGACACTTGGTGAGTTCCCTGGAACACCAGGGACACATATTCATGTATAAAAGACGTACAAAAGTGTATTTTGCATGATAGGTCCCCTTTAAACGAGTAAAAGGCAATCAGAGTATAAGACATAATCTATACATATTATTTAAATGATTATATGAACATTTGACACGACACTTTCCTATCATCTAAACCAAACAACACGACATTATAAACAAATAAACTAAACTAAACTAAATCTCTTCCTCTTCCTCATCCTCTCAGCTGTGTTGCGTTACCTGCGGAGCGACAAGAGGATGACCTCGGTGACCTTCAACAACCTGGTGCTGGCAGACGGCCAACAGCACCGGCTGCTGTTCCACCTGAAGGGCATGCAGCAGGGTCCGGGGGGCGTGGAGCTGCATCTGGACTGCAGGCTGGTGGAGACCATCAGGGATTTACCTGCCGCCTTCCAGGGTTTACCTGCAGGATACGGCACGGTGGACCTGAAGACCATGCAGGCCCGAGAGCAGGTGAGCCTTCACTCACAGTAGAGAGTGGTGCAGGAGTGAGTCCTAAACCAAGGAAATACCTCAGCATTTTAGCTCTTTATAAGGTCTGAGGTTAATGCAAGCTTACAAGATTTTGTTCTATGAAGTAAAATACTTCAATGAATTTTAAAACAGCGGTTGCTAACAAGTGTCTATAAAGTGGCAAGCCCAACATTAGCCGCCTTTAGCTTAGCGGTGGTGACGTGAAGTCATGTGACCGTGCTGTAGTTCCTTTATAGCCCAACGTTAGCCACCTTTAGCTTAGCGGTGGTGATGTGAAGTCATGTGACCGTGCTGTAGTTCCTTTATAGCCCAACATTAGCCACCTTTAGCTTAGCGGTGGTGACGTGAAGTCATGTGACCGTGCTGTAGTTCCTTTATAGCCCAACGTTAGCCACCTTTAGCTTAGCGGTGGTGATGTGAAGTCATGTGACAGTGCTGTAGTTCCTTTATAGCCCAACATTAGCCACCTTTAGCTTAGCGGTGGTGACGTGAAGTCATGTGACCGTGCTGTAGTTCCTTTATAGCCCAACATTAGCCACCTTTAGCTTAGCGGTGGTGACCTGAAGTCATGTGACCGTGCTGTAGTTCCTTTATAGCCCAACGTTAGCCACCTTTAGCTTAGCGGTGGTGACGTGAATTCATGTGACCGTGCTGTAGTTCCTTTATAGCCCAACGTTAGCCACCTTTAGCTTAGCGGTGGTGATGTGAAGTCATGTGACCGTGCTGTAGTTCCTTTATAGCCCAACGTTGGCCACCTTTAGCCAACCCGGTATCACGGCAAGACGTGAACATGTGACGATCTACCATGCTGGGAGACGTGAATATGTCACGGTTTCGTCCCTTCAAACGTGACAGTTACACGGTATTGTTAACATGGCCCAACCAGTGGAGAAATACCCGGAAGTGCCTAGCAAATGGTCTACCGCGCCTATTGGTCGGTTTTTATTGTCAAAATGAGGTGTTTTTAATTTATTTTTTAATCATCACACTTGATTTCGCCGATTTTCTTGTTGCCCTAGCTGGTCGACACCTCTTTTAGCAGAAACAAAGGCTACATTAATGTATTAAATCGATGTTAATCCATGTGTGTGGAGGTGAGGATGTGGAATTAACGGACGTGACGTTGTGTGATTGCGTTGCCAGGCAACGCAATTTACAAACTCTTCAACTACAACCCTAATTATATTTTAAAACATTTTAGAAGGCCTCACGAAATACTTTAATGTAAATTCAAATGTAAATGTGAAGGGGTGTGTGTAATATGGTGATTGACATTATTCACCCACGGATCTATGGGTTGGGGTATTGTTCCGCACGGACATTTTAGTTAAACGGACTTACTGTTGATGTGAAATCCGAAAAAAAATACGTTATACACCATAACGGTGCACAGCTGATATAAAAGGACTTGTCGTTTTTAAAGATATTACTGATTTTCTTTGAATATAAGAATGTAAATACTGAGTTGAGAGAATAGTCAGGGGATTTGGGTGATGGGAGACACATCTATGGATTCAGAATTTCAATAGCTAACGGGCCGTCTCCACGGCAGCGTTAAAAAATCTTGAAACGCTTCTGCCCATTCACTTTGAATGGGGTGACGTCACTTTTTTTCGCTTTCGCCGAAATGCATTGTGGGCAGGCGAGCGGAGATTCTCAGGATTTTCAAGATCCAAAGTTGAACAATGTTCAACTTTTGAGGCTGAGGTGGAAGCGTCAGCCAATCAAATCCCGTGTACGCAAATCTGACAGTTCAAGCTCTAGCCAATCAAACGGCGTGTATGCTGGGAGAGAAATACCGCAGGTCATTTCCTCATATTCCAAAAAATGGAGGAGAAATTAGCGGTAGCGAATCAATCACCCGGTGCTTTATGACCAGACCTACCGGGATATAAACCGGAGGAGCCAGGCATGGAGGGAGGTGGCAGAGACAGTGGTAGGTTTTCGCCTGTTTTGGGGAGTTTATATCCAGTTTACTTCGGGCTTTTTTGCTTCGTATGTCGCGGGCGGGAGATTCATGTGATTGGTTGCTCGCAAAAAATCCTCAAGCTTCAGATACGCCCACCTCCAAGATTTTTTTAACGCTGCCGTGGAGACGGCCCGTTACTGTTAAATGACGGATATACCTTTCTGTCTGTGATGTTTTACAAATCAGATATTATAAGTAAAACATGTGAAATAATATAGCAATATCCTGTACAATTATGTGAAAACATGAATAAAACTACACATCTTCAGATGTTATACATACACAAGTGTCCTACACTAATAATACAAAGTTATTATGGCTGTGTGTACCTTGTGTGCACCGCCTAGTGGTTAAAGCACGTTATTGAATTAGTTGTGTATATATGTCAATGATCCTTAGAAAATCTTGAAATCTTGAAAGGGATATGCAAAATAGCCATTATATACAGTCTTTAATTAACTATTAGTAGAGAATAACGAGTAATGAATATACTTTATAGGGATCTGCAGATAAATGTTTAGTCTTCTCAAGCAGCAACTATCAAATATCTCTCCTGATTGTTGGCACTTGACAATCACCTTTCCCTGAATTTTACTCAGGTGTAACTAAAGCCTGATTTAAGGGTTGTTTATATTTCACATCATTAATCAGAATCTGCAAAGTAACTAAAATAAATGTAGTGGAGTAAAAATACCAGGTTAACCTCTGAATTGTAGTGGAGTAGAATTGCTGTTTTGTTTAGTAATGGATATTGAATATGGAATAAAGGTTTTGACAAGACCTGGTGTAACAATAATCAAAAAGGACATTAAAAGAGCTCCAGATGTCAATGATCTAAACAAAACAGCACACCTGAAATGTATTAAATACTTTATTAAGGGCAGTGAATTAGTTTTTTCTGTATGTTTTTCAAATCAGTGTTATACAGTAAGTGTCATAGACAGTGTTACATTGCTATTATTATCCTTAAAATATATATTATAAAACAAAACCATTTATGATCTTTTTTTTTGGGTGGTTTACTAATGACAGTTAATTCTGTTTCTGCTATTGATGGTTTCATTTTTGTGAAAAATAATCAAATAATCAAATTCAATAACGTGCTTTAACCACTAGATGTGCCTTTCTATCAACTGTGCACCGTTATGGTGTAAATACAGCCTATCTACCAATTGGATCAAATATAAAAGTCAGCCGAATTATTATTGATACTGCAAGGAGACGTATTGTGTGAAAATAAATGTAAGATGTTGTTTAATTGCGGATATATTTATGATCCACGTCACGTTTTCAGTTTTGGCGGCAGTGCTTCCTGTTTGTCAAGAAGTCTTCTCATCAGGGCTCTATAAATACAGAACTACGGCAGATGTGTCATATTTAATGCAGCCAAACCGTGTATTACAATGCCGTTATGTGATGACCTCCAAAGAGAAAAGCAAGCAAACTCGGAATAAAGTATTATTTTATTTTTTTTAAATGTTTTCGGATTTCCCATCAACAGTAAGTCCGGTTAACTAAAATGTCCGTGCGGAATAATACCCGCAACCCATAGATCCGTGGGTGAATAATGTCAATCACCACATTACACACATTCCTTCACATTTACATTTTAATTTACATTAAAGTATTTCGTGAGGCTGTCTAAAATGTTTTAAAATATAATTAGGGTTGTAGTTGAAGAGTTTGTAAATTGCGTTGCCTGGCAACGCAATCGCACAACGTCACGTCCGTTAATTCCACATCCTCACCTCCACACACATGGATTAACATCGATTTAATACATTAATGTAGCCTTTGTTTCTGCTAAAAGAGGTGTCGACCAGCTAGGGCAACAAGAAAATCGGCAAAATCGAGTGTGACGATTAAAAAATAAATTAAAAACATCTAATTTTGACAATAAAAACCGACCAATAGGCGCGGTAGACCATTTGCTAGGCACTTCCGGGTATTTCTCCACTGGTTGGGCCATGATAACAATACCGTGTAACTGTCACGTTTGAAGGGACGAAACCGTGATATATTCACGTCTCCCAGCATGGTAGATCGTCACATGTTCACGTCTTGCCGTGACACCGGGTTGCCTTTAGCTTAGCGGTGGTGATGTGAAGTCATGTGACCGTGCTGTAGTTCCTTTACAGCCCAACATTAGCCACCTTTAGCTTAGCGGTGGTGACGTGAAGTCATGTGACCGTGCTGTAGTTCCTTTATAGCCCAACATTAGCCACCTTTAGCTTAGCGGTGGTGACATGAAGTCATGTGACCGTGCTGTAGTTCCTTTATAGCCCAACATTAGCCGCCTTTAGCTTAGCGGTGGTGACGTGAAGTCATGTGACCGTGCTGTAGTTCCTTTATAGCCCAACATTAGCCATCTTTAGCTTAGCGGTGGTGACGTGAAGTCATGTGACCGTGCTGTAGTTCCTTTATAGCCCAACATTAGCCGCCTTTAGCTTAGCGGTGGTGACGTGAAGTCATGTTTAACGTGAAAAAATACATCCCTTAGCCACTCTATTTCCATACAATAATAAAAATGTTTCCGTCCCATTAATGGATCCAAATTAGCTAAGCTGTCCTCTTTGTGTTGTTTTATTCCAACAGGAGAGTTTAGACGAGCTCAAGCTGGTGGTCGGGGACACGTTTGAGAATGTTGCTTCAATACAAGACTGCCATTTCCAACAAAAAGACTCCGTCCAAACTCTGGGTAAGAATATTAAAGCGGGAAGTCTACAGAGACAGCCGAGTGTTTTCTCAGTTTGTCACTTGAGAACAGGCTCAGAAACCCCCTCTCACCTTTCTTCAGTTTCACAAAGTAAACAGTGCCTTTCTCTCAGGGGTCAACACGAAGCAGCTGTCCAACCAAATGCTGGACCTAACGAAGGTGATAAATGAGCTGAAAGACGTCCTCATTCAGCAGGTGAGTTACACTAACAGCCCCACTGAGACCACTTCATCCCTGCTCCCTCACCCCTGACCCCCCCCCCCCCCCCCCCGACAGCTTTACTGCATACAGACTTATTTATGTTTCACCTTTTCACAGGTCAAAGAGACTTCATTCCTCAGAAACACCATCTCAGAGTGTCAGGCCTGCGGTAAGACAACTTCTATTAAACAGCAATTTCTTTAACAAACAAAATATCAGATGATGGTTTAAATGTGTTAGAAAAATCTCACCGGCTTGAGCTTCAACATCAGGATCCATGTATCTATGATCCTCTCAAGAATGGAAGTAGTCATCACATACAGAACATCAACTAGTTCCTGAACAGTGTCCTTCACATGCTGATATCCAAGAGAGGGAGTTACACAGTCACAAGATGGAGGAATATAAAGCAGTATTCAATGTTTACTTCAGATTAGCTCCACGTCAGAAATGATCATGCTTGTCATATGTCTATCTCCATAGAGGCTGAATCATCATGTTAATCACATAGCTATCATATGCCTCAAACAGTCCTGATGCTCTTCTAGGTAATCATACATCCTGTCATGTACACAGCTACAGTTGGGATACCTTTGTTATCATGTGGACTCTCATATTGGAAGAGTACATTCAGTATTTTCACAACAAAATGTGTTTTTTTGTCTTTCCTTCAAAGGTCTGGGGGGGACTGAGGTGGTGAAACCCAGGTGTGGTCCAGGTATGTGTTTCCGTGATGTACGGTGCATAGAGACGGCCGACGGTGTGGAGTGCGGGCCGTGTCCGGACGGATACACCGGGGACGGATTCAACTGTGATGATGTGGACGAGGTAAGGCTCAGGGAGGGAGGGAGTGTGAGTGTGAGTGTGAGTGTGAGTGTGAGTGTGAGTGTGAGTGTGAGTGTGTGTGTGTGTGTGTGTGTGTGTGTGTGTGTGTGTGTGTGTCATATTGTGCTAAATCTGGCAGCACCAACGCCCGGTCTGCCACATGTGGAAGCCCCTCATAGTTTCCCACCTGCTGAGCCCAGAATAAAATGCTTTTGTGTGCACAGACTAGAGGGGGACAGCAAACACCAGTGTGATTTTGGTGGGAGTACGACCACCCTTGACTAAGTTACAGTGGGGGTGCCAAACCAGACAGCTGCACCACCACCTGGTCTGCTGAACATGGGCTGTAGAGAAACCGTGCAGATCTTCCCTATTGACACCAGGATTAACCTTGTCTAAAAAAAAAAAGAACATTGTGTGAGAGAGGCACAGATACAATAACAATAATACAATAAAATTTCATTTGAGGGCACCTTTCACAACATTCAATGTCACCTTACAATACACAAATGAATAAAATACGAGTGGCATTGCAATACAAACATGTGTTGCATAGAAAACCACAGAGCAAAATGACATTCTAAGGAGCCATTCAAGTGAGTAAAGCCAGTCTGAACAATTATTCGTTAGGCTTGATTTGAAATAACAGTGTCTGACTATATCATATATGTCAGGGCTTCTCAAACTCCGGACCAAGGTCCGGATCCGGACCGAACTGCAAATCAATCCGGACCGAACCCTGTGTCCCATTATTAAAAAAAAAAAAAAAAAAAAAAAAAAAGAAAAATTTGATTCTGATAAATTAATGTACATCATCATGTACGCGCGTCTTGTGTCTGACGCGTTGTAAGAATGAACGTGCATATATATTTACTTGTGTGCGCGAATGTGACACGCATAGCAGACCGCAAGTTAACCGCAAGTTTACCTTGACATATTGTATGTATGTATTGAATGTGTGTATACAGGGGCGCCGTTTACCGACAGGCAAGGCAGGCAAGTGCTTGAACCAGAAGGGGGCCCCCAAAGAAGGTAGATTAAGAAGGTCCACAGCAACGACAACATGAAACACCCTTTAATTTACTGCAACGACATGTCGGGAAACTCCATGCATAGAGCGCCAATAAACTGCTTCTTAATTTCAGTTTCGATTCTCCGCTCGGGGGGGGGGGGGGGGGGGGGGGACTTTAGTGGCATTGATCCGGACCAGTGACCTTGTATAAAGTTCACAACTGGACCTTTAATAAAAAAGTTTGAGTACCCCTGATATATGTGATATCATTACTTGTCATTTTTACGTATTTTGTATTTGTGGTTATCAAGTATCAGACACTTAAACAACAGAGAATGTTTTATAAAATAGTACTATACTGACAACACACATCTTATCCTTTCACCATGTAGTCTGTAGGAATAAAACATAACACAAGTTTATTCCAATACGAAAAATGTTACAGAGTAAATAATTAAACGACAAGTTGTCCACCGCGACTATGGCAACACCGGGGGGTCTAAACTAATGATTTTAAAACGTGGGGGGGACTTGTCCCACCCTCATATAATGGCTGCGACGCCCATGATTATATATTTTTAGGATAAGATTTGTAAAGTTGTCTGACAATGAATCTTATGAACTGTTAGTCCTAGCGCATCGCAAGAAACAGTATATTCAAATTCTTATTTTGGATTCAAACGACTTTGTAAAAGGCACTCAAGAGAGCGCAGATCTCCACCAAGGCCATGCACTATCCAACATTAATATTAAAAACACAAATGTGTATCTACCCTGTGATTCAGATCTGCTTCAAAATGTAATGGGTCATTCCTTGGCCAATTCTACACCTTTCCCCCCAAGTTTCATTACAACCAAGTCTTTCTGTAATCCTGCTGACAAACAAACAAACAAACCGATCCCAGAACATAACCTCCTTTGTGGAGAATAATAACAGCTTGTTATTCTCACCCTTACCTCTGGTGTTAGCTTAAAGGTCAGGAGCAGAGGGGGTCCAACACCCTCTTTCCATTGTCCAATCCCCCAATGTGATGACTAAAAAGAAGATAATTAGCCGTACAATAGGAGGGTTGGTAAAGTGCAAATATCTTTCTAATCACATGACGTCACTGTTGGTCTGAGGCTGTCTGCAAAATGTGTTTATATTTCCACACAGAAGCTGCCATTGTAGACAAACTAAACCAGCGGTGATTATTTTGCATCTTTTTTTATATTAAAGTATTTTGCCTCTAAAACAAGCGTTGGCAGCAGAGAGGTGACAAGAAACGAGGTGAGACAACGGGAACACAACTTCACAGGAGCTGCAGAAATGACAGCAACGGGGAAAATTAAAGTTTGGAAATTACGTCAAAGTCTGTTAATTAGGAAGTACAGGAATGTGTGTGTGTGTGTGTGTCTCTGTCTGTCTGTGTGTGTCTCTGTCTGTCTGCCTGTCTGTGTGTGTGTCTGTCTGTGTCTGTGTGTGTGTGTGTGTGTGTGCACGTGTGTGTGTGTGTGTGTGTCTCTGTCTGTGTGTGTGTCTCTGTCTGTGTGTCTGTGTCTGTGTCTGTGTGTGTGTGTGTGTGTGTCTCTCTGCCTGTGTGTGTGTGTGTGTGTGTGTCTCTGTCTGTGTGTGTGTCTCTGTCTGTGTGTCTGTGTCTGTGTGTGTGTCTCTGTCTGTGTCTCTCTGCCTGTGTCTGTGTGTGTGTGTGTGTGTGTGTGTCTCTGTCTGTGTGTGTGTCTCTGTCTGTGTGTCTGTGTCTGTGTGTGTGTGTGTGTGTGTGTGTCTCTCTGCCTGTGTGTGTGTGTGTGTGTGTGTGTGTGTCTCTCTGTCTGTGTGTGTGTGTGTGTGTGTGTGTGTGTGTGAGTGTGTGTCTCTGTCTGTCTGTCTGTGTGTGTCTCTCTGTGTGTGTGTGTGTGTGTGTGTCTCTGTCTGTCTGTCTGTGTGTGTGTGTGTGTGTGTGTGTGTGTGTGTGTGTGAGTGTGTGTCTCTGTCTGTCTGTCTGTCTGTGTGTGTCTCTCTGTGTGTGTGTGTGTGTGTGTCTCTCTGTCTGTCTGTGTGTGTGTGTGTGTGTGTGTCTTCTCCTCTTTGCTCTCATCCCTCTTCATAAGGCCTGACCCCTTTAGCTTTATGTTTTTTGCATGAGTCAAAGTGTCATCAGACTTAAAAGCTTTTTTCGGTAAGCAGCCCTGAGAGACTCACACATTTTGCAGATTTTTTTTTCTTTAAACAGTCCCCGTGTCCTCTTTCCTTCCTTCTCTCCTGCAGTGCCAGTTTAACCCCTGCTTCCCTGGAGTGAAGTGTGTGAACACCGCCCCGGGGTTCAGATGTGACGCGTGTCCTCTGGGATACTCCGGCCTGGCGATAGAGGGTGTGGGCATCATATACGCACAGACCAACAAACAGGTAAAACACTGGATCAAATACGGAGGATCCCATGGCGTCTTACCAACTTTCAAACCCCTACTTTCCGTGCTGTAACTCAGAACACACCCAGCTTCAAAATCAGACTTTATTTGGATCTTAGCTACACACCTGAAAGGTTTAGAGCAGGGGTGTCCAAACTTTTTTCACCGAGGGCGACGTACAGAAAAAAATACGAAGGGCTGGGCCACTCACTAGAGGTGAGGTATATCGCCTCATAAGTTCAGTTATAAGTTAGCAAAATCAATCAGATGTAGGTACATGATGCTTGTGAGTGTTAGCAGCTCATCTCTTAAACCAGAAGCTTCAGATTGATTATAATAAGGAGAAATATTAAGGGTTTATTTCAAGCTTGTTGTGGAAATAAGTCATTTGGTTTTTTTCTTATCAACTAAGATATGTTAGAAAATGTTTCCAACTTTAATTGACTGAATTTATTTGAAAAGTGGTCTCATTAACACATGAATACTACTGTGTGATATATGTTTACATTTATATTTAAGAAGTACAATATTGGTAGTAGCTGTAGCTATAAAGACAGTGTATGTAGAAATGCTATGAAATACTTTGGCAAAAAGTGTGGGATGCTTCTGGTGATCTAAACTGATATAAAGGAGAACCTAGAACACTAATTATATCATCAGATAGTAAACAAGAGTGGATTATGTACAACATTTTTGAACAAAAGAACATTACTGTAGCCAATATAATCACTTTCCACCGCTGTTTGTTGTATTTTATGTGGTGTAACTGTCAAATCTGAACATAAACGGAGAAAGACACATCTTATATTCTCTAATTTAGGTCTGTGACGACGTTGACGAATGCAAAGGAACGAACAACGGAGGCTGCGCCGCAAACTCAGCCTGTCAAAACTCTGTGGTAGGAAAGCCATCCCCAACACTTCACTTTAACAGAAGATTATCTCAATGATGTGGCGATGAAAAGACACCTGCTGTCCTTGTCTCCTGCTCAGGGCTCGTATCACTGCGGCAGCTGTAAGACGGGTTTCTCCGGAGACCAGGTGAAGGGCTGCAAGCCGGAGGTCAGCTGTGGGAACAGCCTCACAAACCCCTGTGATCTGAACGCTCTGTGCACCATGGAGAGGGACGGCACGGTCACCTGTGAGGTGGGAGTTCCTGCTCTTTAAACTCATATACAGAGACGGCAAAAGTGCACACATCCTTTACTCAAGTAGAAGTACAGATACTCGTGTTTAAAAATACTCTGGTAAAAGTAGAAGTACTGACTAAACTTCTTTACTCAAGTCAAAGTAAAGAGGGCTTTGAAATGTACTTCAGTAAAAAGTACCCATAACTAGCAGCTGTTTTAAAGAGTACCTGACCTCCCTTTATATTAATAGAACAATAATGTCATTGTTAGCTAATGAATGTTTCCATGCTGAACAACGGCAACATGACAACGTTTTCATTGGTCCCTCTTCTTTAGAGAAGACCAGGAAATGATGGATACACGGATCGTGTTCAAATCAATAGGCACGCAATGACTCTAAATAATAATGATCACGCCACCAAACACACATTCAAACTAAAGGAACCAGCCTGTTTGGGAAATGTGAGAAGTAGAAAGTACAGGTATTTGTGTTCAACATGTAAGAAGTAGAAAGTACAGGTATTTGGGTTCAACATGTAAGAAGTAGAAAGTACAGGTATTTGTGTTCAACATGTAAGAAGTAGAAAGTACAGGTATTTGTGTTCAACATGTAAGAAGTAGAAAGTACAGGTATTTGTGTTCAACATGTAAGAAGTAGAAAGTACAGGTATTTGGGTTCAACATGTAAGAAGTAGAAAGTACAGGTATTTGGGTTCAACATGTAAGAAGTAGAAAGTACAGGTATTTGTGTTCAAAATGTAAGAAGTAGAAAGTACAGGTATTTGTGTTCAAAAGGTAAGAAGTCAAAGTAAAAAGTCGTCAGAAAAAGGTCTATCTATCTAGCATCTTAATATCTCTCCTTGTTGATGTTGCAAATGGAGCTGCTGGGATGCATGAAACATGACTTTGTATTGCACTGTGATGAAAGAGTTTCTATGTGTCTTTGCTCAGTGTGGAATTGGCTGGGCTGGTAATGGAAACCTGTGTGGGAAGGACACAGATATCGATGGATACCCAGATGACAAACTCAAATGTAAAGACTCCAGCTGCAAAAAGGCAAGTGCAAACTACACGAAGATTTTATAAAAAGTGATGTGATGTCTATTGTCTTGGTTATGTGTAATGCATAAAGACTTTTCTGCAGTTGTTATCTCTTGTTTTAACTTAATTTCCCATCACCTCCCTTCACAGGATAACTGCGTGTTCGTCCCTAACTCGGGTCAGGAGGACGCCGACAGGGACGGACATGGAGACACCTGTGATGACGACGCAGACGGTGACGGTATACCCAATGAACAGGTAGGTTTTAAAGGTCACCTATTATGCAGAATCCTCTTCTTCATGTCTCCTCTACATCAACATGTGTCCCCTCTTCTTCATGTCTCTTCTACATCAACATGTGTCCCCTCTTCTTCATGTCTCTTCTACAGCAACATGTGTCTCCTCTTCTTCATGTCTCTTCTACATCAACATGTGTCCCCTCTTCTTCATGTCTCTTCTACATCAACATGTGTCCTCTCTTCTTCATGTCTCTTCTTCATCAACATGTGTCCCCTCTTCTTCATGTCTCTTCTACATCAACATGTGTCCCCTCTTCTTCATGTCTCTTCTACATCAACATGTGTCCCCTCTTCTTCATGTCTCTTCTACATCAACATGTGTCCCCTCTTCTTCATGTCTCTTCTACATCAACATGTGTCCCCTCTTCTTCATGTCTCTTCTACATCAACATGTGTCCCCTCTTCTTCATGTCTCTTCTTACATCAACATGTGTCCCCTCTTCTTCATGTCTCTTCTACAGCAACATGTGTCTCCTCTTCTTCATGTCTCTTCTACATCAACATGTGTCCCCTCTTCTTCATGTCTCTTCTACATCAACATGTGTCCCCTCTTCCTCATGTCTCTTCTACATCAACATGTGTCCCCTCTTCTTCATGTCTCTTCTACATCAACATGTGTCCCCTCTTCTTCATGTCTCTTCTACATCAACATGTGTCCCCTCTTCCTCATGTCTCTTCTTCATCAACATGTGTCCCCTCTTCTTCATGTCTCTTCTACATCAACATGTGTCCCCTCTTCTTCATGTCTCTTCTACATCAACATGTGTCCCCTCTTCTTTCATGTCTCTTCTTCATCAACATGTGTCCCCTCTTCTTCATGTCTCTTCTACATCAACATGTGTCCCCTCTTCTTCATGTCTCTTCTACATCAACATGTGTCCCCTCTTCTTCATGTCTCTTCTTCATCACCATGTGTCCCCTCTTCTTCATGTCTCTTCTACATCAACATGTGTCCCCTCTTCTTCATGTCTCTTCTACATCAACATGTGTCCCCTCTTCTTCATGTCTCTTCTTCATCAACATGTGTCCCCTCTTCTTCATGTCTCTTCTTCATCAACATGTGTCCCTCTTCTTCATGTCTCTTCTTCATCAACATGTGTCCCCTCTTCTTCATGTCTCTTCTTCATCAACATGTGTCCCCTCTTCTTCATGTCTCTTCTACATCAACATGTGTCCCCTCTTCTTCATGTCTCTTCTTCATCAACATGTGTCCCCCTCTTCTTCATGTCTCTTCTACATCAACATGTGTCCCCTCTTCTTCATGTCTCTTCTACATCAACATGTGTCCCCTCTTCTTCATGTCTCTTCTTCATCAACATGTGTCCCCTCTTCTTCATGTCTCTTCTACATCAACATGTGTCCCCTCTTCTTCATGTCTCTTCTTCATCAACATGTGTCTCCTCTTCTTCATGTCTCTTCTTCATCAACATGTGTCCCCTCTGTGGAAAGAGACTCTGAAAGTTTCAGGAACAAAGATTCTCTCTCTTTTTGTCCTGATCCATTTCTATAAAAACCTGTCTGAAAATGAGCTGATCAGATTTTGGCCACTTTATGATGTCATAGCGATGTGTTGGCTTGTGTAACCATTAGCCAATCAGCAACCAAGGTAACCCCACCCCCCACCTTATCACCTGAATCTCCTCCTAGAGCACCATTGTGTTCTTTGTAACCAAATCTCTCTCAGAGGGGCGTGGGGAGGGGCTCCTTATTTTCATCTAAAGTAACAGACAGAGAATCAGCACTTTGGAAACAGGGCTGAAACAGAGGGGATTATGGGTAATGCTGCAATGATCTGTTTGGTGTTTCAGCCAATCAGAGACAGGCTCTGTATATATCTGAGAGCTGTAATATATTGATGAAAAACAGTATCATAGGAGATCTTTAACAAATGCATTCAAGCACACAACAACTTTTTCTAGGTTAATTGTTGAGTTTAAAGGTCAGGAAATAATGAAATATACACATAACAGTTTCCCTAAAGGTGTTATGTGCACGTCTTTTGCTTTAAAATGTCATAAAATAACTTGAGCTCTTTGTTGTTTATCTTAAAAGTCTCAAAGAAATGTCAAACCTGACAGCTACAGGTTGAGTCACACTTCCTTTAGGCCTCGTCTGCCAGGAGCTGTCAGTCTTAAAATGACTTTTAATCCAGTTTAAGCCCCATCTCACAGGTTCAAACCTCCCGTACGTTGAACAGTAACAGACTCCAAACTGGGAGAAGTGTAAAGCAATGACGACCAAACACTAAAGCACACTAAATCAATTCTAAAGCTTTGGATATCTTATCTGGTTTTCACATATCTCATATCTCCATTCGGTTCTTTGACCTTGTATTTCTAACTGTTTGATGCAGTGAATGAGACCTTTGTGTCCTCCTTGTGCTTCAGGATAACTGTCCTCTGAAGCCCAACGTGGACCAGAGGAACAGCGATAAGGACAGCCACGGAGACGCCTGCGATAACTGCCGCATCGTGGAGAACCCGGACCAGAGGGACACGGACAGTGACGGCCGGGGGGACGCCTGCGACGACGACATGGATGGAGACGGTACGGAGAGTTACTGAGTCTGACTAAAGATTATGTAACCAGCAGTGAATGCACCCTCTGTTATAACTCTGCTGCACGAGTGTTGCAGAGATGGCAAAGTGCACACATCCTTTACTCAAGTAGAAGTTCAGATACTCGTGTTTAAAAATACTCTGGTGAAAGTAGAAGTACTGACTAAACTTCTTCACTCAAGTCAAAGTAAAGAGGGCTTTGAAATGTACTTCAGTAAAAAGTACCCATAACTAGCAGCTGTTTTAAAGAGTACCTGACCTCCCTTTATATTAATAGAACAATAATGTCATTGTTAGCTAATGAATGTTTCCATGCTGAACAACGGCAACATGACAACGTTTTCATTGGTCCCTCTTCTTTAGAGAAGACCAGGAAATGATGGATACACGGATCGTGTTCAAATCAATAGGCACGCAATGACTCTAAATAATAATGATCACGCCACCAAACACACATTCAAACTAAAGGAACCAGCCTGTTTGGGAAATGTGAGAAGTAGAAAGTACAGGTATTTGTGTTCAACATGTAAGAAGTAGAAAGTACAGGTATTTGGGTTCAACATGTAAGAAGTAGAAAGTACAGGTATTTGGGTTCAACATGTAAGAAGTAGAAAGTACAGGTATTTGTGTTCAACATGTAAGAAGTAGAAAGTACAGGTATTTGGGTTCAACATGTAAGAAGTAGAAAGTACAGGTATTTGTGTTCAACATGTAAGAAGTAGAAAGTACAGGTATTTGTGTTCAACATGTAAGAAGTAGAAAGTACAGGTATTTGTGTTCAACATGTAAGAAGTAGAAAGTACAGGTATTTGTGTTCAACATGTAAGAAGTAGAAAGTACAGGTATTTGTGTTCAACATGTAAGAAGTAGAAAGTACAGGTATTTGTGTTCAAAATGTAAGAAGTAGAAAGTACAGGTATTTGTGTTCAACATGTAAGAAGTAGAAAGTACAGGTATTTGTGTTCAACATGTAAGAAGTAGAAAGTACAGGTATTTGTGTTCAACATGTAAGAAGTAGAAAGTACAGGTATTTGTGTTCAAAATGTAAGAAGTCAAAGTAAAAAGTGGTCAGAAAAATAAGTAGTGGAGTAAAGTACTGATACCAGGAAAATGTACTTAAGTACAGTAACGAAGTATTTGTACTCCACTACTTCCCACCTCTGAGTGTATATATCATGTTATAGAAACAGGGGTAGGGAAAGTACTCTTGTAGTAAAAGTAGAATTTGAGCCAAGTGAAGTCTTTAATTGCTTGTTTTGTCCAACCACAGTCCAAAAACCAAATATATTTCAATGAAAATCATATAAGGAGAATTAAAGCAGCACACTTTTAATATTACAAAACTGGGACTGATAGCTTAGCTTAGCATAATATCTGTAAAGGGAAAACATATTTATATAGCAAGACTGTGATTGTTAGAAATACAAGTAACTTTACTCTAAAATGCATTTAATTCATACTATTATGTTCCCTTGTTCCTATCTATCTCTGTTATTATATCCCACCAATTTGGGAAAGAAAGCAAAGTGATCCCCTACATCCACTCCCTGTTGGCCTCATACACACGAATATTCACTAGAAATGTGATGAAACTCATATCCAGTGGATTTAAAAAGCAAGCCGAGGCTTCTGCTAAATATAAATATAAAGTCCAAGGCTACCTTTCGGTCTCTGAGGGTCTGCTGCTGCCCCCCTGCGGTGAATAAAAGCAGCCTCTGAAAACAGAGGAGGTTTCGCTGCATGGGAAATACAACAGCGCAACCAAGTGGTGGAAGTTCAGATTACACGCTGTTATCCGTCGAGGAGAATGAGTGTTAAAAATATCTCTGTGCATTATTATTCAATTAAATACAATTCAGTGATTGAGACTTTGTCAAGAACATTTTAAAAAGTAGGAATGTATTTCTTATAATTTATTAATTTATTAGAGCCTTTTCAATGTAATTGATCAAGAGTATATTAGAGATTAGATATTTACCTGCAACACTTCCAAAAATGCCCCTAAAAAAACTTCTGGATTAATTTAAAAAAAATCTATTTAAGAAAAAAAACGTAAATACAATCAAATCTAGATTAATTTTAAAAGCTATAATAAAAATCTAAAAAAGTATTGAAATCTGGATTATTATTATTAGATATCATTAGAAGTACCATGTATTAATACAAATTAAGTTTGTTGTGCATCACGTCGAGGTCTGACTGTAACTCATCTGATTTAAAAAAAGTCATTCTTGTATTTATTTTGTGTCTTTTCGCAACATTTATAGAAACAAGTAATCATACAAATGCTCATAAATCTTTCCTCAGAGTCTCAAATAAGTGACAATGATAACAGATAATACCCTCCCTCTCTCCCGTTCACCTCTGTTAAGCCTGACAGTTCTCTATACCCCCTGCTGTCACACTGACTGTTTAATAACTCTCTCTCTCTCTCCTGTCGTTTCTCCGGCACCAGGCCTGAAGAACTTCCTGGATAACTGCCAGCGCGTCCAGAACCGAGACCAGCTGGACCGAGACGGAGACGGAGTGGGAGACGCCTGCGACAGCTGCCCCGACACCCCCAACCCAAACCAGGTAGGGCTCAAACTATCTCAGTATCATGAAGTATAATTGAACTGTGCCTGTGGGAATGTATGTATCATTATGTACAATTATTTGTATTTTTTTGTTAGGCCTTATGATGGCTAAAATTGGATGACCATTTTAGTTTTCATTTCATATATCATTGTAAATTGCATGAAATGATGAGCTGTTGTATGTTGTGAGGACCCCAGGAAGAATAGCCAGTGCTCAAGCTAGTGCTAATGGGGATGCTAATAAAGAATAAGAATAAATAAGACGCAGACACAGAGATGGGCCGAGAAATAAACAAACCAGTGCTGCAAAACATTTTTGGCATGTGTGCCTCAGTAAGAAAAAGCTCATCATATGGTTACTAGCATCTCTGAAAATATCATATCTCATCTATCAGACCGAGGAAGTTAGTAGTTGATTCAGTATTTACACAAAAAATGTGAAAACCTTACAAACTACCTCCAAATAAAAACCTTGCTCCTGGTTGTGATGGAAAAGATTTCCCCAACACTGGCGACATTTCAGACATTAAACTTTAAGAAGCTTCACAAATTGATATCAAAACGTCTCAGCTAGTTTTAATTAAAGGGATTTTTAGACACAAATAGGTACAAGTCTACAAATATTCCACCCTAATTTCACGTTACATTACATGTCACTTCAATACTGTGAACATTCCCCAAAAGTGTCTTTCCCAGGGACACAACGACATGCTGAATGCAGTGGGGACCGAACCAAAGATCAACGCATTACCCCACTGAGCCACAGCCTCCCAGTTGCTGTAGTGATACTTTTGTAAAATGAATGGATTATCAGAGCACTTCATGTGTGAGAAAAGTGCTTTTAGTAAAAATCTCTGCTCTTGTTTCAGTCTGACATTGACAACGACTTGGTGGGAGACTCCTGTGACACGAACCAGGACAGGTAATAATACTCTCTATTCCTGCAGATATATAAACTTATTTCCACTTGTTTTTCTCCTACAGCCTTTACTGACAACATGTGATTGTGTTTCCTCCCCTTAGAGATGGCAAAAGTACACACATCCTTTCCTCAAGTAGAAGTACAGATACTCGTGTTTAAAAATACTCTGGTGAAAGTAGAAATACTGACTAAACTTCTTTACTCAAGTCAAAGTAAAGAGGGCTTTGAAATGTACTTCAGTAAAAAGTACCCATAACTAGCAGCTGTTTTAAAGAGTACCTGACCTCCCTTTATATTAATAGAACAATAATGTCATTGTTAGCTAATGAATGTTTCCATGCTGAACAACGGCAAACATGACAACGTTTTCATTGGTCCCTCTTCTTTAGAGAAGACCAGGAAATGATGGATACACGGATCGTGTTCAAATCAATAGGCACGCAATGACTCTAAATAATAATGATCACGCCACCAAACACACATTCAAACTAAAGGAACCAGCCTGTTTGGGAAATGTGAGAAGTAGAAAGTACAGGTATTTGGGTTCAACATGTAAGAAGTAGAAAGTACAGGTATTTGTGTTCAACATGTAAGAAGTAGAAAGTACAGGTATTTGGGTTCAACATGTAAGAAGTAGAAAGTACAGGTATTTGGGTTCAACATGTAAGAAGTAGAAAGTACAGGTATTTGTGTTCAACATGTAAGAAGTAGAAAGTACAGGTATTTGTGTTCAACATGTAAGAAGTAGAAAGTACAGGTATTTGTGTTCAAAATGTAAGAAGTCAAAGTAAAAAGTACAGTAACGAAGTATTTGTACTTCCCACCTATTCCTGCAGATATATAAACTTATTTCCACTAGTTTCTCTCCTACATTCTTTAATGTCGTCATGTGATCATTTCTCTTCCCTCACAGTGATGGTGACGGTCACCAGGACACGAAGGATAACTGCCCCTTCGTGATAAACAGCTCTCAGCTCGACACGGATAAAGACGGGCTCGGAGACGAGTGTGACGATGACGATGATAACGACGGGATCCCAGACAGCATCCCCCCGGGACCCGATAACTGCCGGCTGGTGCCCAACCCCGACCAGATCGACGACAACGGTGAGTCTCAAACACACTGAAATGTGCTCTTAAAGGTGGGGTAGGTAATTCACTTCAGAAACACTTTTTCATTATATTCCATGGAATGCTCTTAACATCCCGATAGCAATGAATATATGAAATGCTTTGACAATAAATACATAAAAAAATGTCATCAGTGGAAGCCGTGGCGCTGTAAAAAGCACGACCAATCATCTGAGCCGGCCCGGCTAAAATAACTGGATGGCCTACCTGCCTGTCAGCCTTCCATCTGGGCACAAACTTATCTCGTGCCCTCATTGGTCATGTGCGCGTTCGTGTGTGTTGGAGGAGGGGCTCTGTAAGGAAGTCTGAAGGAAGGGGCAGATTTTCTTCGGCTTCGTACTTTCAAATTCAACCGCACTCGAGCTGGTTTCTCCATTCTTACCTACCCTACCTTTAATGTCTTTCATTCTTGTAAAGCACTTTGAATTGCCTTGCCTTGAAACTCCCCCAGGGAAAACAATCTGGTGATCCATCTACTAAATCTGATATAAAAGTATATTTGTGTTTTTAATATCGGTAAAAAATGTGAAAAATAGATTTGACGAGCATAATCTTTCTTAATCCCTTTAGAAAATATAATTATATTTATTTTATATTATTAGAATAATGCCTAGTACAAAAAAAAAGTGTTGACATGTGTGAAAAAATCAATAGTTTTGCCAGGAAAATATTTCAAAATCCCTAAAAAATGATAATAATCCCGAAAACATATGGTTTGAAAAGTGACAGGTGGAAAAACTAAAGTGTTTGACAGAATAATTTCACTGAGCAACAATTTTCCACCGCTGGAAATACTTTTAAAAGAAGGTTTCGGCCTTTTGTATTTGGTCAAGATGCCACCAGGCCAATCAGAGCATCAGCTTCTATTCTTAAAAACATGTTTGTGAGTTTTCAATGAAGCTCATTCACAGTATTCTGCATCACGACCCCCGGTATGGAGGAACACAAGCATTTTCTTTTTCATGTAATAATCCAAAACATCAGACGAATCAAACACCAAAAGGAGTGCTTCAGAAACTCCAGGGTGTATTTTTTATAAGCAGCATTTCTATTCTGAAAGCACACTCACACAGCAGGGTGCCAACGAGAGGCAGCTTCAATAAAAACACTCGTATAAACAAATGCAACACCGAGCTTTGTAGTTTTTACCAAAGAGAGAACATTTGAGGCACTTTTTGGCAGCGTGGTTTGGATGTGTTTGCCCTTTTTGACATTTGCATCAAAGCCAGTCTGAATCCTCCTGACAGGATAACAAACACACTTATTTTGAAACTTACATGAAACGTCTTTCTTACCCTAATTAATTCTCCCGCAGGTGATGGCGTTGGAGACGTGTGTGAGTCGGACTTCGATCAGGACAAAGTGATCGACAGGATTGATAATTGTCCTGAGAACGCCGAGGTGACGCTGACCGACTTCAGGGCGTATCAGACGGTGGTGCTGGACCCCGAGGGCGACGCTCAGATAGACCCCAACTGGGTGGTGTTGAACCAGGTGAGATTACTCAGTGCTGAGACCTTTCTCTGTATATACAGTGGCTACAAGTTACAGCAGCTATAAGCTATACTTTTAACATGGCAATAGATTAAGAAACGGCCAATGTGAGAGGCTTTTTTTGTAGTAATGAACCTACGGAGAATAATTACTTGAATTTCTTTTGGATCATTGTTCATCCGTCCATCACGCAATAGCCCTTTTGCTTCTCTACTCTCGTCGCTCTTAAAGTGATTGTTTTTTAGCTAAAAATCTCTCGCGTTGTGCACTACCTGCTCAGCAGTTAGAGATGGTTTCAACACAGTGGAGAAAATTGAAGAAAAGCCACTATTTTTGACAGATATTTAAATCAGGCGTTTGTGGAGAACTAAAACGGAGCTAAAAGAGAGTGCACTAACTTAAAGGGGACCTATCATGCAAAATGCACTTTTGTACGTCTTTTCTACATGAATATGTGTCCCCGGTGTTCCAGGGAACTCACCAAGTGTCAGAAAACACAACCCTCTCTATTTTCCTCCATACCCAAATCTCTAAAAAAGGGGCTGCAACGGATCTGATAAAAACTGATCCAGATTTGAACACTGTCCTGACGTCAGGACGGTGGCGCTACGGCTATTGGGCCAACTCCACCAATCAGGAGGAGACAGCCACGGCCATTGCCGTTCAAAAGCGCTGGAGACACTGTAGTACATATGCCAGGCCTGTAGGTGGTGCTGTTCTCACTGAATCAGCCCTTGCAAAAACAGAGCTAAAAAATGTCAAATTGAGCAAAATGAGACATGGCTAAAATGCATGATCTGTTTGGTATTTTGGAAAAAAAAAAGTATAAATATGCCTTATATAGGTATGGTCCTACACTATATTATTCAAATATAGCATGATAGGTCCACTTTAATATCTTGGTTTCTTTTCTAAGGCCACATTGTTCTGTTGTCTTAAATAATACACTTAAGTAAAAAACATCTTATTGATATTTCAATTTATTTGCATTTGATAATGAGCTAATCCAATAGTAAGGGAAAGCAATCAGGTTACATTGTGATACACTATTTTACAAGTAACCCTGCATAAATACAAAAGACAGACATTAGATATAAAAAAGGTAAGCCTACATGAAGGGAATACAAAATACACAAGTGTCACCTTCAGTCAATGTGAATAGGCCTTGATTATAATCTCTCTTTTGTCTTATATCTTTTGTGGATATTCTTCTTGGTATTTTGAAAAAAAAAAGGACAAATATGCCTTATATAGGTATGGTCCTACACTATATTATTCAAATATAGCATGATAGGTCCACTTTAATTAAGGGCCATAGAAATGACTCTAAGTAAATACAAATGTTGTTATATAACTTGTAAATGGAAAGGTAATTTAAATGTATATGGCAATGGCGTATTTACAGCTAGTTTTGCTGCCAAAAGTTGCCCAAAAATAATCAGTTATTACAGATTTCAGAGCTGAAGAGCAATGAATTGCAGCAAAGTGCATTAAAACAAATCCCGCTATCTCCGACTTCCCACTGAAAAAAGCAGTTCAGTGCTCCTTGCGTTTTCAACCTACAGAACATGCTCGCCTAATTGGAGCTTTAATTTATCACTCAAAACTAAATGTGCAATGCATCTCAAATAAATTGCTATAAACCTAAGATATTAGTTTCATAATTTGCAAAGACCTCCTCATTAACAACTCTCTTTTCCTCACCCAGGGAATGGAGATCGTGCAGACCATGAACAGTGACCCAGGACTTGCTGTTGGTAAGACATACAGTATATCCTCCCATTTGTCACTGAAATCACAACGCAAACACTAAACTGATTCCACTTCCTGTCGTCAGGTTACACTGCGTTCAGCGGCGTGGACTTCGAGGGAACTTTCCACGTGAACACGGTGACCGACGACGACTACGCCGGCTTCATCTTCGGCTACCAGGACTCCTCGTCGTTCTACGTGGTGATGTGGAAGCAGACGGAGCAGACGTACTGGCAGGCGACGCCGTTCAGAGCCGTGGCCGAGCCCGGCATCCAGCTCAAGGTGAAAGATAACATGAGATAAGATAAGAAGTATTTATTGATCCCAATTTGGGGAAATGTTGCGTTGCAGCACCATAAAGGGAACGGAGAACTTCCACACCACCACTATGTGCAATATGAATACGCCATGCCACAAGACACATTTAAAGGTCTCCTATCATGCTATTTTTCATCAATATATTATAGATCTCAGATATATACAAACATGTCTATGAAGTGTTTTGCTGAAAATACAAAAAACAGATCACCCTCATATCCCTCTATTTCAGCCCTGTTACTAAAGCGCTGATTATGGGTCCGTAGCAGAGGTCGCGTTAACCGAATATTTATGACCGATTTTTTTTTAACAATGACTTTTCAAGCAGTCCGTCATTTTGACAGATTAGAACAAACTCGGAAAAGCGTCAAAGTTTCCCCGCAGCGAGGCTCCAGTGTTATGCCGTGTTATGCACGCCCGCCAAAAAGGGAATGATACCGTTTCCAAACCTAACTTTGCCGTACAAATCATTGAAGTGTCTGTGAGTTTTGGCTTAACACGGCGCTAAGTTGATGCAACATAATAATATGTCGTCAGAGTTGTGTAAAGGCCGATGGGTAATACTGGATTTTGACGAAAATGATACGATCCTGCCGTGATTAAACGCCACATCAAGGATTATTTCTGAAACAGTATGGAGCTCAAATGCTTTTTCTCTCTCAGGTTTACCACAAGGTGAGTTTTATATCTTTTTATATTTCCTGCTTCTTTACACATGCTCTCTCCAGTACAGGTTAGCTCTGAGTGTTAGCGATGCTTGCTAATGTAAACACAGACCATATTACGACCATAACACGTCAGGCATTGTGTCTGATAACAACGTTTCTGATAGGCCCGTGGGTGTAAAGCCCGCCCACATTTCAGATATTACGTCATATCGGCAGCAAATCTGGATCAGCTCCGTTGTTCCCCCGTTTTTAGAGATTTGGGTACGGAGGAAAAGAGAGAGGGTTTTATTTGCTGACACTGCGTGAGTTCCCTGACACCCCGGGGACACATGTTTATATATAAAAGACATAAAAAGGTGCATTTTGCATAATAGGACACCTTTAAAACACTGTGAGCATACACTAACACACACTGTCTGCCCCCTCCTCTGTTATCTCTCTCTCTTCATCAGGCGGTGAAGTCTCGCTCGGGCCCCGGAGAGCACCTGAGGAACTCTCTGTGGCACACCGGAGACACCAACGATCAGGTGCGTCTGCTGTGGAAAGACCCCAGGAACGTGGGCTGGAAGGACAAGGTGTCGTACAGATGGTACCTGCAGCACCGCCCGCAGGTCGGGTACATCAGGTACGAGAAAACACGTGCTAGATACTCGACATATAGCACATATCAGAACTAGATGTCCAGGGGATGTCCATAGCAGAAGTGTAGTAGACATTACCAATACTGGTGAAATCTCAAGATGCCTTTTTGTGGCTTTACAATGAAACTATGGAGTCTTAAAGTAAAAGCAGGGTTGGAGTTATGTGGGAGCCAATAAGGAGGGTCTGAGCTCCTATAAGGAGGGTCTGAGCTCCCATAAGGAGGGGTCTGAGCTCCCATAAGGAGGGTCTGAGCTCCTATAAGGAGGGTCTGAGCTCCTATAAGGAGGGTCTGAGCTCCTATAAGGAGGGTCTGAGCTCCCATAAGGAGGGGTCTGAGCTCCCATAAGGAGGGTCTGAGCTCCTATAAGGAGGGTCTGAGCTCCCATAAGGAGGGGTCTGAGCTCCAATAAGGAGGGGTCTGAGCTCCTATAAGGAGGGGTCTGAGCTCCTATAAGGAGGGGTCTGAGCTCCTATAAGGAGGGGTCTGAGCTCCAATAAGGAGGGGTCTGAGCTCCCATAAGGAGGGGTCTGAGCTCCTATAAGGAGGGGTCTGAGCTCCAATAAGGAGGGGTCTGAGCTCCCATAAGGAGGGGTCTGAGCTCCTATAAGGAGGGGTCTGAGCTCCTATAAGGAGGGGTCTGAGCTCCTATAAGGAGGGGTCTGAGCTCCCATAAGGAGGGTCTGAGCTCCTATAAGGAGGGGTCTGAGCTCCTATAAGGAGGGGTCTGAGCTCCTATAAGGAGGGGTCTGAGCTCCTATAAGGAGGGGTCTGAGCTCCCATAAGGAGGGTCTGAGCTCCCATAAGGAGGGGTCTGAGCTCCCATAAGGAGGGGTCTGAGCTCCCATAAGGAGGGTCTGAGCTCCTATAAGGAGGGGTCTGAGCTCCTATAAGGAGGGGTCTGAGCTCCTATAAGGAGGGGTCTGAGCTCCTATAAGGAGGGGTCTGAGCTCCCATAAGGAGGGGTCTGAGCTCCCATAAGGAGGGGTCTGAGCTCCAATAAGGAGGGGTCTGAGCTCCTATAAGGAGGGGTCTGAGCTCCAATAAGGAGGGGTCTGAGCTCCTATAAGGAGGGGTCTGAGCTCCCATAAGGAGGGTCTGAGCTCCCATAAGGAGGGTCTGAGCTCCTATAAGGAGGGTCTGAGCTCCTATAAGGAGGGGTCTGAGCTCCCATAAGGAGGGTCTGAGCTCCCATAAGGAGGGTCTGAGCTCCTATAAGGAGGGTCTGAGCTCCTATAAGGAGGGGTCTGAGCTCCCATAAGGAGGGTCTGAGCTCCCATAAGGAGGGTCTGAGCTCCCATAAGGAGGGTCTGAGCTCCCATAAGGAGGGTCTGAGCTCCTATAAGGAGGGTCTGAGCTCCTATAAGGAGGGTCTGAGCTCCCATAAGGAGGGTCTGAGCTCCCATAAGGAGGGTCTGAGCTCCTATAAGGAGGGTCTGAGCTCCTATAAGGAGGGGTCTGAGCTCCCATAAGGAGGGTCTGAGCTCCCATAAGGAGGGGTCTGAGCTCCTATAAGGAGGGGTCTGAGCTCCAATAAGGAGGGGTCTGAGCTCCTATAAGGAGGGGTCTGAGCTCCTATAAGGAGGGTCTGAGCTCCCATAAGGAGGGTCTGAGCTCCCATAAGGAGGGTCTGAGCTCCTATAAGGAGGGTCTGAGCTCCTATAAGGAGGGGTCTGAGCTCCCATAAGGAGGGTCTGAGCTCCCATAAGGAGGGTCTGAGCTCCTATAAGGAGGGGTCTGAGCTCCTATAAGGAGGGGTCTGAGCTCCTATAAGGAGGGGTCTGAGCTCCCATAAGGAGGGGTCTGAGCTCCTATAAGGAGGGGTCTGAGCTCCCATAAGGAGGGGTCTGAGCTCCCATAAGGAGGGGTCTGAGCTCCTATGAAAGCGGTACAATCATACATCTGTGGGGGTCGCTAATACATTACCAACAACCATTATTTTAATCACAAATAATGCATGTGTCACTGTGATGAGTATTATTTACGTTAACGAGGTAAATCGGCTAAAAGAAAAACGTGTTTTCCAAAAGAACTACGAATCGTATTCTCTCTTGAATGACAATATGCCTGCCCTTCACCTCCAAGGTATATAAATATCACCCGCTCTTTACGTTATTACCCGGCTGTTATTGATATATTGATCTCCGCCCCTAACGTTAGTTTTAAAGACCCCCATAAAGCTCAGATTATAACTAGAACTCTGAGTAAAAGGTAAACATGTTGTGTTTTTGTTTAGGGCGCGGTTTTATGAAGGAACCCAGCTGGTGGCGGACTCTGGAGTAACGATCGACACGACCATGAGAGGAGGACGACTCGGAGTGTTCTGTTTCTCTCAGGAAAATATCATCTGGTCCAATCTGAAATACCGCTGCAATGGTAATAAACAAATCCACATATTGTATTACTTACATTTTGAATGCCTGTGATTGCATGCTATGGAGCACTCGTCTGTTTAAATACAGATCTTCTGAAACTCCTACATATCTTGTGTCTGAAAAGTAGGACAGCATTTTAATGACGATGCATTAACAGGTGTGAATATTATTAGTTCGTCCTCGCTCGACTTTATTTCGTCTCGTTAAACTTTTTCTCACTTCCACAGACACAATCCCCGAAGATTTCCAGGAGTTCAGCACTCAGCACGGCGGAGACGCGCACTGAAGACACAACAGTCTCCAGATCTCTAAAGACTGCTCCTCAGTGTGAATGTGAGAGAGAGTTTAAGTGTGTGTGTGTGTTTGTAGATGTGTGTGTGAGAGTGTTGATGTGTACAGTTTCAGTGCATACATGACCAAACTCTTTGTACTGTTTGAGCATATTACCTACTTTTTATCGACTGTTTAATCATCTCTTACTCCAGCTGAGCTTGGTATGCTGAACATTGTAAGTTATAATGGTTTTTAATGAACATAATGCAGCATATCACATGGATATATTTTCAAAATAAAAGGTTACTTCTTTATAAAAACAGTATTTTCTCACACAGATGTGTTTAGCTTAATTTTGGGAGCATTATAAACTTGTTCAAACAGCTGGAAAGAAACGTTTTGTAACATTTTGATTGCAAACAGGTTGTTTTTGTTTTGAACAATTCAAATTCCAGACTGTTCCTTGTCTCACTTCCTGTAGAAGATGAACCTAAAGCTCATGTTTTATCTTTCCAACATCATTTCATGTCTATGTTCTCATGAACCTGGTCAAAATAAAGTGATTTAAAGAGTCCTCTCCTGCTGATGTTCAGGTGTATATCAGTATGTAGTGTCTCTACTTTAAAGAGTCCTCTCCTGCTGATGTTCAGGTGTATATCAGTATGTAGTGTCTCTACTTTAAAGAGTCCTCTCCTGCTGATGTTCAGGTGTATATCAGTATGTAGTGTCTCTACTTTAAAGAGTCCTCTCCAGCTGATGTTCAGGTGTATATCAGTATGTAGCGTCTCTACTTTAAAGAGTCCTCTCCTGCTGATGTTCAGATGTATATCAGTATGTAGTGTCTCTACTTTAAAGAGTCCTCTCCTGCTGATGTTCAGGTGTATATCAGTATGTAGTGTCTCTACTTTAAAGAGTCCTCTCCTGCTGATGTTCAGGTGTATATCAGTATGAAGTGTCTCAACTTTAAAGAGTCCTCTCCAGCTGATGTTCAGGTGTATATCAGTATGTAGTGTCTCTACTTTAAAGAGTCCTCTCCTGCTGATGTTCAGGTGTATATCAGTATGTAGTGTCTCTACTTTAAAGAGTCCTCTCCTGCTGATGTTCAGGTGTATATCAGTATGTAGTGTCTCTACTTTAAAGAGTCCTCTCCAGCTGATGTTCAGGTGTATATCAGTATGTAGCGTCTCTACTTTAAAGAGTCCTCTCCTGCTGATGTTCAGATGTATATCAGTATGTAGTGTCTCTACTTTAAAGAGTCCTCTCCTGCTGATGTTCAGGTGTATATCAGTATGTAGTGTCTCTACTTTAAAGAGTCCTCTCCTGCTGATGTTCAGGTGTATATCAGTATGTAGTGTCTCTACTTTAAAGAGTCCTCTCCTGCTGATGTTCAGGTGTATATCAGTATGTAGTGTCTCTACTTTAAAGAGTCCTCTCCTGCTGATGTTCAGGTGTATATCAGTATGTAGTGTCTCTACTTCAAAGAGTCCTCTCCTGCTGATGTTCAGGTGTATATCAGTATGTAGTGTCTCTACTTTAAAGAGTCCTCTCCTGCTGATGTTCAGGTGTATATCAGTATGTAGTGTCTCTACTTTAAAGAGTCCTCTCCTGCTGATGTTCAGGTGTATATCAGTATGTAGTGTCTCTACTTTAAAGAGTCCTCTCCTGCTGATGTTCAGGTGTATATCAGTATGTAGTGTCTCTACTTTAAAGAGTCCTCTCCTGCTGATGTTCAGGTGTATATCAGTATGTAGTGTCTCTACTTTAAAGAGTCCTCTCCTGCTGATGTTCAGGTGTATATCAGTATGTAGTGTCTCTACTTTAAAGAGTCCTCTCCTGCTGATGTTCAGGTGTATATCAGTATGTAGTGTCTCTACTTTAAAGAGTCCTCTCCTGCTGGTGTTCAGGTGTATATCAGTATGTAGTGTCTCTACTTTAAAGAGTCCTCTCCTGCTGATGTTCAGGTGTATATCAGTATGTAGTGTCTCTACTTTAAAGAGTCCTCTCCTGCTGATGTTCAGGTGTATATCAGTATGTAGTGTATCTACTTTAAAGAGTCCTCTTCTGCTGATGTTCAGGTGTATATCAGTATGTAGTGTCTCTACTTTAAAGAGTCCTCTCCTGCTGATGTTCAGGTGTATATCAGTATGTCGTGTCTCTACTTTAAAGAGTCCTCTCCTGCTGATGTTCAGGAACTTCCCCTCGATTCTATTGGCTCTAACGGAGGGGGGCCAGAGATAGGTCAAATCCACCCAAATTACCCCAGAAGTGGGTTTTTTTGTGCTAAATCTCTCTAAAAAGGTCAAATTTCACTTGTTTACAGGGTACTTGTTATAGTTTGGATTCCTAAAGCTTTTAGTCTCCGATCCCATCATTCAAGGGTGGTTTTCATTATAAGTAATGTTTTTTTTTGGACGGACTTTTGTCATTTGTTAGACGCTTTTATCCGAAACGGCCACAGCCGCCACACAATAATTGACATTTTTTTACTATGTTCAATCTATATTGATTCTGACTTTTCTACATCTAACTCACAGGTTTATCATTGCTTTGAGAAAAAAGATCATTAATTTACCTCTTTTAGAAGTGAAGTTATAGCCATTTGTTCTGGGAATGTCATTTTCGAGCCTGAGGCCTGAAAAACAGGCTCGGGGCTTAACTGGTTAAACCAGATCATGTTTATGTTATATCATGTAGCCACACATACTGGTCAATCACACCACTTTAATGCATGAAACTGACCTCCCACAACAACCTAAAGCTACCTTCATGAAATTGGCACATTGCATTCAGCTCAGAGGGTGAATCTCCAGAACCAAAGGCCTTTGTTTTGCTGCAGCAGGAAATACTTTGCTCATAAGAAGTCTTATCCCTGATTAGCTGCACAGATGAATGGGGAGACTTCTCTCCGCGCTGCAGGCAGGGGTTCCTCTGGAAAACAGACAAGGATTTGTAATATAGACAGGAAGAGCCCGCGTCACATCATTCCTTTATAGCTGGAGGTTACGTGCGTGTTCATTAACTCAGCTGGTGGAAATCAGAGCGGTGATTAATCCTCCACTCAGAGGTAAGAAAAACAACTTTAATTTGCATTATTTGAGATGTTAAAGGCTCAAATCAGATGCTCTTTGACAACATTTAGATATTCTTTTGGTCACAAATGATAAAAATGTAACTGATAAAGTCAGCATATTTACACACTCTGTACTGTTTGACTGTATGCTGGGAATATTTAAAGATCAATAATCAAATGGCCATAAATCAGAATGATATAGTTTGCATCTCCAACTTCTTTACAGATTAATATTTTTGACATATATTTCCTATAATGCATTTGACTCTGGCTCTTAAATGCTATTCTGTTATCTATTGACTGATTGATTTACTGGTTGATTGGATAAGAAGAGTTTTTATCTGTATCTTTTAAAAGGAGAATCACATTTGCATACAATCTGACAATCAAACAAGGTGCTGCCCCCACTTAATAAAAGCTATATTTATCCTAGAGATAATCACAAACCCTGCATGTGTTATTTCCATGAGGAATAAGTGTGTGCACACGGCAGCACATCTGCAGAAGTGTGAGGAGAAAGCAAACCCCCCCCAAGGGCCCTTTCAAAGTCCTCAAACAGATGAGTCAAGAAGTCAGGGTTTGCAGAGGCAGAGCGGCGTGTTGGTTTTTAAATAAAACAGTGAGAAGGGTACGTTACCTCAGGGCACCTACATGGCTGGGTAATAAGGCACTGTTTTATCACACATTCAATCAAAAAAAGTTCCTGCAGAGTTGAGTTCAGCAGCTTCTATATGTGTTGCAGTCAGAAGAAGAGAGGCTGCAGACAGGGCTGAGGGATCAGAGAGGTTCACGACTCAGAAACACAGAAACATCAGAAACAACAGAAACAACAGAAACACAGAAACAACAGAAACATCAGAAACACAGAAACACAGAAACATCAGAAACATCAGAAACACAGCCGGCTTTCAGCAGAGACTGCGTTTGTTCACGGGAACTGTGGGAATCTGCTCTGAACACTCCTTCAAATACATAAATATTAAGATGAAAAGAGTAGAAAAGGATGCTGCAAACAGACAGAGAAGTTTAGAGTCCTCTGTTGGAGTTGTTTCCAGAAAAGGAATCGTCTTCACACTTAGTTTGAGTGCAGGGAGGCGACCATATATCTGTTGTTGAATAGAAAGGAATGTGTGGAGGATGATACCTGACAACATCAGGGTTCACATTATAATATAAGGGAAAGACACCTAAAGATGTGGATTGCCTAAAGTGTAGAAATAGACTAAGCACCCTATTTAACACCTATGCAAATGTGATGCAAGTAGCATGCTACCTGCACCCTTTCCTGCACTTATGGATGTGTTATTAAAATACAATTAAGTCAGGTGCATTGCTCTCTTGATGAAGCAGAAATAGACTGAGCATTGATCAACTAAACCCCTTAAAGTCAATGGTGCAATATGTTTCAGCTTTTAAAAAAGGACACATTGACATTACAAAGCGGCCAGGTTCACATTCAACTCTCGTCTTGTTGCACTAAACAGCTTTCTTCACCAATTTGCATAAATCAAAACGTAGATGTATGCTTTTAAAGGCAATAGGAGATGACCCTCTTGATGGTTTGATTAAAGGAGACCAAACACACCCCCATTGCCAGTTGTGTCTTACTTTGCACCCAGATTATCCTCTGCTTTACAAGCAAAAGTAGAGTTGTAAAATGCCCCGCTGAAGCCTTAGATCCACACTATTGCAACCTGTACATACAACTGATACTCATAAACACACAACCACGCAGCTGCAGACACAGACACACACAGACACACACAGACACACACACAGACACACACACACACACACACACACACACACACACACATCACTCATCACTCATCACTCATCACTCATCACTCATCACTCATCACTCATCACTCACCTGTGTGAACGTGTTGCTCCCAGTAAAATAACCCAGTCCTCCTCACTGAAGGCAGAGCACCTGCAGGGTCCACTGTTAGAATGTTAGCATTAATTAGCATGTTGGCTAACACGGTGCGCAACTGTTGTTGACGCAAAAACGTTTGTTTGATTTGCGTCACTTAACGTGCCGCGGTAGCATTAGCGTTAGCGTTAGCATTAGATCACTGTTATTGAGGAGCTGCAAATTATTACTTTATGGGAATGTTATTCTTTGGCAGAAGCAACTTAGGTAAGTACAATACTTAATTTAAAAAGCATATAATTACAGATTTAAAAATAAATACTGTCAAAAGTAGAAGTTGGCAACACAATTATGAATTTGTTTATTTATGTATTAATTAATTACTTACTTATTTAATCATTATTTATTAATCAATAACGTATTTAATAAGTTCAAGATTTATTTAATTATTATTTATTAATGTTATCAGTTTATTAATTAAGTTATTTGTTTATTTTTCTTGGTTTATTTGTTTGTTTTTACAGTTAGAAAAGAGGCTAAATACTTACATTTCACAGGAACAATGCATTAAAGCAAACATTACTGTAAATATTTCAGAACCAGGAAGATAGTCTTTTATCTCCAGTCTCTGGTGTGGATATGGCAAGATCAAATCAGGATACAATCAAGAAAATAAACTTTAATAAACAATAATCATGATTGAAAACAAACAAGAACACACACTGTAGAATCTGGAAACGGCCGGTCGTCAAGGGCCGTTGACAACCGGCACCAGTTGCGCTGACAGGCGACAGAGGTCCACCGTTACCCCGCAGTGAGACTCTCCCCCCCCCTTTGACAATTTACGTGGGCCGGGTTGGGTGAGATTCCAGGGCAGATCTTTAGTCCCAGTCCGCCCCTGTGTAATACTAATGTAATCTGTTACTTCCACCCCTGTTAAAATGATAGTGAGTGACATCATGGAGAACAAAGACCCTCCCTCACCTGGAGAAGCTCCGTCTGGCTCCTCTTTCCTCAGAGCTGTGGGGCTGATCACCGGAGACATGAGGCTCTGTGGGGAGTGGGTCAAAAGTAAGTGATTTAGGCAATTAAAACTACAAAATGTACAGAATTGTATCAAAAGTTCATACAAATTATGGGAAAACTCAGATCTGATGCAATTGATCAAATTGCTTGTTTAACATCAACTTCCTGCAGGTATTGCATTCACTAACTGGGTTAATGGTGCAGTTTATCAGATGTTCTGCACTGTTATTGTCATAATATGAGATATTCATCAGTCTACTCAATGATAGAAAGGGTTTCTTTACATAAAAAGGGCAGAGAGGGCAAAAGTACACACATCCTTTACTCAAGTAGAAGTACAGATACTCGTGTTTAAAAATACTCTGGTAAAAGTAGAAGTACTGACTAAACTTCTTTACTCAAGTCAAAGTAAAGAGGGCTTTGAAATGTACTTAAGTAGAAAGTACCCATAACTAGCAGCTGTTTTAAAGAGTACCTGACCTCCCAGGAAAGTACAGGTATTTGGGTTCAACATGTAAGAAGTAGAAAGTACAGGTATTTGTGTTCAAAATGTAAGAAGTAGAAAGTACAGGTATTTGGGTTCAACATGTAAGAAGTAGAAAGTACAGGTATTTGGGTTCAACACGTAAGAAGTAGAAAGTACAGGTATTTGTGTTCAACATGTAAGAAGTAGAAAGTACAGGTATTTGTGTTCAAAATGTAAGAAGTAGAAAGTACAGGTATTTGTGTTCAACATGTAAGAAGTAGAAAGTACAGGTATTTGTGTTCAAAATGTAAGAAGTAGAAAGTACAGGTATTTGTGTTCAACATGTAAGAAGTAGAAAGTACAGGTATTTGTGTTCAAAATGTAAGAAGTCAAAGTTAAAGTCAGAAAAATAAGTAGTGGAGTAAAGTACTGATACCAGAAACGTGTACTTAAGTACAGTAACGAAGTATTTGTACTCCACTACTTCCCACCTCTGTAGACACTGATGAAATGATCTCCTCCTCCTCAGGACAGGTGCTGGTGGTCCAGCTGCTGGACTGGGTTCTGAGAGGCGTGGCTCAGGTGATGTTTGTGAACAACCCGGTCAGCGGTCTCCTCATCGTGGGCGGACTCTTCTTGCAGAACCCGTGGTGGGCTCTGAACGCTCTGATCGGCACCTTCATCTCCACAGTATCTGCTCTGCTGCTGGGACAAAACAGGTCCAAATGCATCATCTTATCCTCATCTAACTTCATAAAACAACATAAAACAGTACAATTCAGAATCAGAATCAGCTTTATTTCCAGGTCGGTTGACACGTCAGAGGAATTTGAAGTAAAACAAAAATTAAAAAACACAGATAGAGAACTAGAAAAATATTTAAAATAATGAAAATATTGTAAAAATATAACAGTATTTACATAGAAATGGAATAAAATATGGAATAAAAATCGGCAGTAAGAAAAAACAGATATTGTTGTACATTGTGTGTGTGTGTGTGTGTGTGTGTGGTGTGGTGTGTGTGTGTGTTGTGTGTGTGTGTGTGTGTGTGTGTGTGTGTGTGTGTGTGTGTGTGTGTGTGTGTGTGTGTGTGTGTGTGTGTGTGTGTGTGTGTGTGTGTGTGTGTGTGTGTGTGTGTGTGTGTGTGTGTGTGTGTGTGTGTGTGTGTGTTGGGCTTTATCTCTTCAGGTCGACTTCTAACTGCTTTGTATTGAAGTGTGTTTTGTTTTCCCATCACCACAGGGGGGGCCGTCTCTGCAGGTCTGCACGGCTACAATGGCACGTTGGTGGGCATGCTGATGGCTGTTTTCTCTGCAAAGGGGAGCTGGTACTGGTGGCTTCTGCTGCCAAATGTGTTCATGTGCATGTTGTGGTAAGGGTCCTCTTTTAAAATTCATCTCATGCATTTTCTGCAGAATAGAATCCAGTTTAAAACAGTCCTTCACAGATGTTCTTATCCTCCAGCTGTTCAAGTGATCAAATCCTTACAAAGGCTCCACCCTAACGTAAACACAATCACTTAGGTGGGGTTTTAATGTCCGATTGTTATGATAGTTCTCCTTCCCGCCTAATCAGTAATCCACTTCCTGTTTACAGCCCGGTGGTCTCCAGTGCTTTGTCCTCAGTGGCCGGTAAATGGGACCTCCCAATCTTCACCCTGCCCTTCAACATCCTGCTGTGTCTCCATGTGGCAGCGACAGGAGGAAACCACCCCTACTTCCCTCAGGTACAGTATCACCCACCCCCGCTCTAAGAGGCAGAGGTGGGAAGTAGTGGAGTACAAATACTTCGTTACTGTACTTAAGTACATTCTTCTGGTGTCAGTACTTTACTCCACTACTTATTCTTCGGACAACTTTTTACTTTGACTTCTTACATGTTGAACCCAAATACCTGTACTTTCTACTTCTTACATGTTGAACCCAAATACCTGTACTTTCTACTTCTTACATGTTGAACCCAAATACCTGTACTTTCTACTTCTTACATTTTGAACCCAAATACCTGTACTTTCTACTTCTTACATGTTGAACCCAAATACCTGTACTTTCTACTTCTTACATGTTGAACCCAAATACCTGTACTTTCTACTTCTTACATTTTGAACCCAAATACCTGTACTTTCTACTTCTTACATTTTGAACCCAAATACCTGTACTTTCTACTTCTTACATTTTGAACCCAAATACCTGTACTTTCTACTTCTTACATTTTGAACACAAATACCTGTACTTTCTACTTCTTACATGTTGAACACAAATACCTGTACTTTCTACTTCTTACATTTTGAACACAAATACCTGTACTTTCTACTTCTTACATTTTGAACACAAATACCTGTACTTTCTACTTCTTACATGTTGAACACAAATACCTGTACTTTCTACTTCTTACATTTTGAACCCAAATACCTGTACTTTCTACTTCTTACATGTTGAACACAAATACCTGAACTTTCTACTTCTTACATGTTGAACACAAATACCTGTACTTTCTACTTCTTACATGTTGAACACAAATACCTGTACTTTCTACTTCTTACATGTTGAACACAAATACCTGTACTTTCTACTTCTTACATGTTGAACACAAATACCTGAACTTTCTACTTCTTACATGTTGAACACAAATACCTGTACTTTCTACTTCTTACATGTTGAACACAAATACCTGTACTTTCTACTTCTTACATTTTGAACACAAATACCTGTACTTTCTACTTCTTACATGTTGAACACAAATACCTGTACTTTCTACTTCTTACATGTTGAACCCAAATACCTGTACTTTCTACTTCTTACATGTTGAACACAAATACCTGAACTTTCTACTTCTTACATGTTGAACACAAATACCTGTACTTTCTACTTCTTACATGTTGAACACAAATACCTGTACTTTCTACTTCTTACATGTTGAACCCAAATACCTGTACTTTCTACTTCTTACATGTTGAACACAAATACCTGAACTTTCTACTTCTTACATGTTGAACACAAATACCTGTACTTTCTACTTCTTACATGTTGAACACAAATACCTGAACTTTCTACTTCTTACATGTTGAACACAAATACCTGTACTTTCTACTTCTTACATGTTGAACACAAATACCTGTACTTTCTACTTCTTACATTTTGAACACAAATACCTGTACTTTCTACTTCTTACATGTTGAACACAAATACCTGTACTTTCTACTTCTTACATGTTGAACCCAAATACCTGAACTTTCTACTTCTTACATGTTGAACACAAATACCTGTACTTTCTACTTCTCACATGTTGAACCCAAATACCTGTACTTTCTACTTCTCACATGTTGAACACTAATACCTGTACTTTCTACTTCTCACATTTCCCAAACAGGCTGGTTCCTTTAGTTTGAATGTGTGTTTGGTGGCGTGATCATTATTATTTAGAGTCATTGCGTGCCTATTGATTTGAACACGATCCGTGTATCCATCATTTCCTGGTCTTCTCTAAAGAAGAGGGACCAATGAAAACGTTGTCATGTTGCCGTTGTTCAGCATGGAAACATTCATTAGCTAACAATGACATTATTGTTCTATTAATATAAAGGGAGGTCAGGTACTCTTTAAAACAGCTGCTAGTTATGGGTACTTTTTACTGAAGTACATTTCAAAGCCCTCTTTACTTTGACTTGAGTAAAGAAGTTTAGTCAGTACTTCTACTTTCACCAGAGTATTTTTAAACACGAGTGTCTGTACTTCTACTTGAGTAAAGGATGTGTGTACTTATACCCTCTCTGCTGAGATGCACGCACACAGAGCTTAGAAGCAGATTCAAGGTCTTTTTTTCTGCCGTTCAGGTGGATTTCAAGCCAAATGACCATCTGCTCGCTCTGAACGAGTCCGTGCAGAGCCTGGATATCTCTCAGGTAAAGTGGAACAGATCCTGTACTGTAGCTCTTTGTTCTATATCATATTAAAATGAATATCTTTGCATGCTTTTAGTGACTCCTAGATAACCTAGATACGAAAAATCGTATTAGGTAAGATAAGATAGTACTTTATTGATCCAAATTTGGGAAATGTTTGTGTTGCAGCAGCATAAAAAGACATGGCATTGTACAATAACAATTAAAAGACAAGAAATAAACAAGAAAGTAGAAAATATACATGTTGAATTATACATTTACAGTAACAAATTATAAAGCAAGTTATTATATATACATAAGTATGTGAGGCAGGTATGTATGATTGTTAAAAACAAGACAGAGACAAGACATGCAAAGCCTAGATATCTCTCTGGAGCAGTATGAAATATCCTCTGGCTCTAAAAAACCCACACAATCCAGTGGCTATTTTGCACACATGTTGTATAATATATACTAAATGTAGGCTATGCTCTCACAGCTCTTCTTCTCGGTGCCAGTGGGAGTGGGCCAGGTGTACGGCTGCAGCAGTCCGTGGACAGGAGGTGTGTTCCTGCTGGCTCTGCTGCTCTGCTCTCCAACAATCTGCCTCCACGCTGTGTGCGGCTCTGCTGCCGGCACGCTGTCCGGTAAAACTCATTCACCCATTTGCATGAAAGGAAATGCATAATTCATGCTGAGGCGCCAGCAGGGGCTAACAAACCGTGACGTGGTTCCTCCAAATACCCAGTTATCTTGACCCAGTTTTCCACTCTGACGTGTGTGTGATTATTTGCTTTAAAATAATGAATTTCATGGTGAATATTGAGCTTTTTATGATGTGTGGTCAGAGGTGGGAAGTAGTGGAGTACAAATACTTCGTTACTGTACTTAAGTACATTTTTCTGGTATCAGTACTTTACTCCACTACTTATTTTTCTGACGATTTTTTACTTTGACTTCTTACATTTTGAACACAAATACCTGTACTTTCTACTTCTTACACTTTGAACACAAATACCTGTACTTTCTACTTCTTACATTTTGAACACAAATACCTGTACTTTCTACTTCTTACATTTTGAACACAAATACCTGTACTTTCTACTTCTTACATTTTGAACCCAAATACCTGTACTTTCTACTTCTTACATTTTGAACCCAAATACCTGTACTTTCTACTTCTTACATGTTGAACTCAAATACCTGTACTTTCTACTTCTTACATGTTGAACACAAATACCTGTACTTTCTACTTCTTACATGTTGAACACAAATACCTGTACTTTCTACTTCTTACATGTTGAACTCAAATACCTGTACTTTCTACTTCTTACATGTTGAACTCAAATACCTGTACTTTCTACTTCTTACATGTTGAACACAAATACCTGTACTTTCTACTTCTTACATGTTGAACCCAAATACCTGTACTCTCTGCTTCTTACATTTTGAACACAAATACCTGTACTTTCTACTTCTTACATTTTGAACACAAATACCTGTACTCTCTGCTTCTTACATTTTGAACACAAATACCTGTACTTTCTACTTCTTACATGTTGAACCCAAATACCTGTACTCTCTGCTTCTTACATGTTGAACACAAATACCTGTACTCTCTGCTTCTTACATTTTGAACACAAATACCTGTACTTTCTACTTCTTACATTTTGAACACAAATACCTGTACTTTCTACTTCTTACATTTTGAACACAAATACCTGTACTTTCTACTTCTTACATGTTGAACACAAATACCTGTACTTTCTACTTCTTACATGTTAAACACAAATACCTGTACTTTCTACTTCTTACATTTTCCAAACAGGCTGGTTCCTTTAGTTTGAATGTGTGTTTGGTGGCGTGATCATTATTATTTAGAGTCATTGCGTGCCTATTGATTTGAACACGATCCGTGTATCCATCATTTCCTGGTCTTCTCTAAAGAAGAGGGACCAATGAAAACGTTGTCATGTTGCCGTTGTTCAGCATGGAAACATTCATTAGCTAACAATGACATTATTGTTCTATTAATATAAAGGGAGGTCAGGTACTCTTTAAAACAGCTGCTAGTTATGGGTACTTTTTACTGAAGTACATTTCAAAGCCCTCTTTACTTTTACTTGAGTAAAGAAGTTTAGTCAGTACTTCTACTTTCACCAGAGTATTTTTAAACACGAGTATCTGTACTTCTACTTGAGTAAATTATGTGTTCCTCTCTCTCTGTGTGTGTGTGTGTGTGTGTGTGTGTGTGTGTGTGTGTGTGTGTGTGTGTGTGTGTGTGTGTGTGTGTGTGTGTGTGTGTGTGTGTGTGTGTGTGTGTGTGTGTGTGTGTGTGTGTGTGTGTGTGTGTGTGTGTGTGTGTGTGTGTGTGTGTGTGTGTGTGTGTGTGTGTGTGTGTGTGTGTGTGTGTGTGTGTGTGTGTGTGTGTGTGTGTGTGGTGCAGGGTTAGCGCTGGCGGCTCCTCATCAGGACATTTTCTCCGGGCTGTGGGGGTATAACAGCGTTCTCTCCTGCATTGCCATCGGGGGGGTCTTCTATGTCCTCACGTGGCAGACACACCTCCTGGCTGTATTCTGTGGTGAGGTCTCCAAACACTATCAGCGTTTTCCTCCTTCAGAAATGTTTGTGAATTAAAAATGCGTTTCTCTTTCAGCATTGTTCTGCGCTTACATGACTGGAGCGGTGTCACAACTCATGTCTGTGGTAAGTAGGATCAATTCTTCTTCTGGTGATATCATGACTTTAAGACCACTTTCGCATACATAAATATAATTACAAAAAATGTCGTTAAAATGTTACAAAATGCAATAAAATAATTAAAGGGGACCTATCATGCAAAATGCACTTTTGTACGTCTTTTCTACATGAATATGTGTCCCCGGTGTTCCAGGGAACTCACCAAGTGTCAGAAAACACAACCCTCTCTATTTTCCTCCATACCCAAATCTCTAAAAAAGGGGCTGCAACGGATCTGATAAAAACTGATCCAGATTTGAACACTGTCCTGACGTCAGGACGGTGGCGCTACGGCTATTGGGCCAACTCCACCAATCAGGAGGAGACAGCCACGGCCATTGCTGTTCGAAAGCGCTGGAGACGCTGTAGTACATATGCCAGGCCTGTAGATGGTGCTGTTCTCACTGAGCAGAGCTAAAAAAAAGTGCAAATTGAGCGAAATGAGGCATGGCTAAAATGCATGATCTGTTTGGTATTTTGAAAACAGAAACGTATAAATATACCTTATATAGGTATGGTCCTACAATATATCATTTAAATATACCATGATAGGTCCACTTTAAATAAAAAAATGCAATAAAAACATCTATTAAAAACATTTATATGTAAGAAAAAAAACAAAAAAAATGTTTAAAAGTTAAGAAATTAAAAAAATTAAAGAATTAAAAAAGTAAAAAATGATAAAAAAATTAATATATAATAAAAAATAAAAACATTATTAAATATTTCAAACGTAAAAAAAATGTAAAGATTAATAATAATAATAATTTAAAAAAATTGAATTAATAAATACAACTTATATAATTGTGTATGTTTAACCTGTGTCATTAAAAAACGTCCCAAACGTATCCAAATATCTCTCTCTCCTCTGACGTCTCCTTTCAGCTGGCGTTACCCGCCTGCACGTGGCCGTTCTGCCTCTCGACCCTCATCTTCCTCCTCATCTCCTCTGAGATCCGGGCCGTGTGCAGACTGCCTCTCTCTGCGGTCTCTCACCCCGAGGAGAACTGGAGACGGTTAAAGGAGAAGGAGAAATCTGAGCAGAGCCGAGGAGAGGGAGAACGGAGGAACAAACGCCACGATGGTGGTGGATCTGACCCCCCTGTGTGATCTTTATTCGGATCCCCATTAGCACTAAAGCATGAGCATTGGCTCTGGGGTCCTCACACGCACAAAACATACATAGACATACATAAAACAAAACAGCTCGTCATTGCATGCAGTTTACAGTGCTATATGATGTGAAAACTAAAATGGTCATTCAATCTTAGCCATCATAAGGCCAAACAAAAAAATACAAATAATTGTATACATAATAATACATACATACTGACGTCTAGGAGAGTTGAACTGTGGGATGGTAAGCTTCTTTTTAGTGGCTCCTTGTGGCTTTGCCTAAAAAAACATGGCAATTCAATGAGAAAATTGTTATTTCTCTAACATTTTACTTGTTATGTAGCATTTTTGTACTCCTCAAGTGGTTCTTATACTCTCTAAATGCCAAAATATGTATCATACACAGCAAATAAACATGTTTTTCCACATTTAAGTCAACTTAAATGTCCCTTATAGCCTTCCTACATCTACCTACCATATCCTCTAAATCCTCTAGCCATGCCACATTACGAACATATTGTGAATCTGTGTGATCTGACCTCTGAGAGTTGAACTGGGGGACAACCAGACATTAAGCCTCCTTTAAGTGGCTCCTTGTGGCTTTGCCAAAGAAAACGTGGAAATGAGGTGATGGAGTTGTTATTTTTCTATAATGTAGCATTTTTGTAAGTGGTTCTTATACTCTCTAAATGTAAAAAGATGTAGCATACACAGCAAATAAACATGTTTTTCCACATTTAAGTCAACTTAAATGTCCCTTATAGCCTACCTACATCTACCTACCCTATCCTCTAAACCAGGGGTGTCCAAACTACTGAAAAAAAAAATGCGGCCCGCGGACCATTTTCAATCGGCCCTCACTCAGCAAATTTAAAAAGTATAATGACTTAAGTATAATAAACTTCTGCTTGTCTTATATTGTACTTCTTAAATATATATGTTAATAGGCCAAATGTTCAAATAAATTCTGTCAGTTAAAGTTGGAAACATGTTCTGACAAATCTAATGAGAAAAAGCCCAATAACACATTCACATAACAACCTTGAAATAGACCCTCCATATTTCCCCTCATTGTAATCAATCTGAAGCTTCTGTTTTAAGGAATGAGCTGTAACTGAAACCCTCTGGAGAGCTGTGAGCTGTTTTTATCTAACAGCATTTCCAAGTATCAAGCATAATTTACCGACATTGGATTGACTTTTCCAACTTATAACTGAACTTATGAGGCGATATACCTCTAGTGAGCGGCACAGACCTTCGTATATTGTTCTGTATGTGGCCCTCGGTGGAGAAAGTTAGGACGCCCCTGCTCTAAATCCTCTAGCCATGCCACATTACAAATATATTGTTTAGACAGATTTGTTGGTGTTTACCGGTGATGCTGCTGGCTCTCCAGGACGCGTGATCAACGGCCAGAAATAATCAAACAAACAAAGCAGTATTAAAGCACACATCCAGAACAAACACACTGCATTTGCTGAAAAGTATTGAGTTTAGCGACGAGAGAAATAGAGCAGAGACTGCATCAAAATCCACATATTTTCTCCCTTTCGTTGACTTCAAAAACAAAACTCAGATTGGTGGTATGCTCCTGCTCAAAGATGAACAAAGACGGGTTCATTCGAAATATGGATAAATGTTCATTTAGACATATTAGTAATGTTTGTAGGCTCGTTGACACATAATAAGCTGTATCTCCCTCGATAAAAAGCAGACAGATGTAGTCTATTCTTCCTCTTGCTTTGTTATATAATAAGTCTGGCTTTGCAGTGGAAAATATCCTCTAAATGTCCAACATTTTCTCATGCAGTGTTCTGCTTCTACACAGCAGAGGGCAGCAGTTTCCAGGGAAAAACAAAAAACCACTGTTTTTGCTTTTAAATCTAAATATACTGAGGAAAATACTGAGAAGATATGATGTGAAAATGCTGCTTTAGGAGAGTGATGTTAGCTGAGGAACGGACCAGCATGCAGGAGTAGATTTTCAAAATAACACCAAAAGGACATTTCATTATGTATATTAAGATTATGAGAAAATACCTTATAATTAAAGGTCACCTATCATGCTATTTGTAGGCAATAGCATAGGTCTCAGATATATAAAAAACATGTCTATGAAGTGTTTTGCTCCAAATACCAAACAGATCACCCATTCTAGCCATGCCTCATATCCCTCTATTTCACTTCCTGTTTCAAGAGTGCTGATTTTGGGTATAAAGCTTAAAAAAAAAAAAAATCGATAAAAAAAAAAGTAGGGGTCTGAGCTCATGCGGGACCCGGCAGCTACTGTCTAAACTAAATGCTGCCGTGATGAAACGCCATATCATGGATTATCAAGGATTCTTTCTGAAACAGTATGGAGCTCAAAGGCTTTCTCTCTTGCCGGTTATACCACAAGGTGAGTTCCTTTTTATTTCCTGCTTCTTCACACACATGCTCTCCAGTACAGGTTAGCTCTGAGTGTTAGCGATGCTAATGTAAACACCGACCATATTACGTCCAAAACAGTCAGGCATCCCTGCTGATAGCAACGTTTCTGATAGGGCCGTGGGTCCACATTTCAGATATTACGTCATATCGGACGCAAATCTGGATCAGCTCCGTTGTTCCCCCATTTTTAGAGATTTGGGTACGGAGGAAAAGAGAGAGGGTTTTATTTGCTGATGCTGCGTGAGTTCCCTGACACACCGGGGACACATGTTGATGTATAAAAGACATCAAAAAGTGCATTTTGCATGATAGGTCACCTTTAAGAGAAATAAAGTTGTCATTATGAGAAAAGACCTAATAATTATCAGAAATAATCTTGTAAACATGACATTGAGGAGAAAATATTCTAACAATGAGGAAAAACTTGAGGAACGTTTCCCTGTAAAGACGTTTTAGATGTGGGTGCAGCCGTGGGCAGAGAGACAGCAGAACGGCACATCCAGTAACTGTCACAACAACAACAACTCATATTTTATCACCAGGAGAAATGAGATGTTCTGATTTTCAAACTCTCGTCTCGCACCTTCCCCCCCGATGTACCAACTCCCACGCATGGCTGGGACTGAAAATGTCTCGAATGCGGAGATAGCCAGAAGTCTGCTGACAGCAGATGGTCAAACAACTTACTCAGAAATGTCTATTTAAATGCAGACACCGAACCAGACTGAGATTTAACATCATGGTACTTTCAGATCTTACTGCTCGAGGAGAAAAGAGAAAGGTAGTCATTATGAACAAATACCTTATTATTATTATCAGAAATCATCTTGTCAAAGCAGAGGTGGAAGAATAACTCAGATCTTGTACTTGAATAAAAGTAAAAGTACTAAAATCTTGAGTAAAAGTAGAAGTACTCAGAGCTTGTACATGAGTAAAAGTAGAAGTACCCATATCTTGTACTTGAGTAAAAGTAGAAGTACTCAGATCTTGTACTTGAGTAAAAGTACCCATATCTTGTACTTGAGTAAAAGTAGAAGTACTCAGATCTTGTACTTGAGTAAAAGGAGAAGTACTCAGATCTTGTACATGAGTAAAAGTAGAAGTACTCAGATATTGTACTTGAGTACAAGTAGAAGTACTCAGATATTGTACTTGAGTACAAGTAGAAGTACTCAGATATTGTACTTGAGTACAAGTAGAAGTACTCAGATCTTGTACTTGAGTAAAAGGAGAAGTACTCAGATATTGTACTTGAGTAAAAGTAGAAGTACTCAGATCTTGTACTTGAGTAAAAGGAGAAGTACTCAGATCTTGTACTTGAGTAAAAGTAGAAGTACTCAGATCTTGTAATTGAGTAAAAGTAGAAGTACTCAGATCTTGTACTTGAGTAAAAGGAGAAGTACTCAGATCTTGTACTTGAGTTAAAGTAGAAGTACTCAGATCTTGTACTTGAGTAAAAGTAGAAGTACTCAGATCTTGTACTTGAGTAAAAGTAGAAGTGCCAGAGTGTAGGAATACTCTGTTACAGTAAAAGTCCTGCATTCAAAATGTTCCTCAAGTAAAAGTAGAAAAGTATTCTCATCAAAATATAGTGAAAGTAGCGACAGTAAAAGTAGTCATTGTGCAGATTGGTCCATTTCAGAATAATATATATGATATGTTTTATAATGATTGATCATGAAAGTGTTCTCAAAGCTGGTAATGGTGCAGCTAGTTTGAATGACTTTGTATACTGCAGGGTAGCTTGTGGATTTACTCCAGGTGGAACTAAAGTCTGATTTAACACTTGATTATATTTCACATCATTCATCCACATCTGTGAAGTAACTAAAGGTATTAAATACATGTAGTGGAGTAAAAGTACACCATTTACCTCTGAACTGTAGTGGAGTAGAAGTATAGCAAAACATGTAAATACTCAAAATTGTACTTAAGTACAGAGTACATGTACTTAGTTTCTTTACACCACTGCTTCATCAATATAATCCAATGTTTTCTTCATAAAGTGATCGTTTGGTCTTTAAAGAGTCAGAAAATAGTGAGAAACGTCCCAAATACAGATGATAGTGGAGAGCATTTGAGGACAGAGGAGAGAAGGGTTTTATATAAAGATTTCAGACGGAGAGCAGCACAGTAGAGGAGAGGTGAAGAGAAGCGATTGGAGCAAACAAAGGCACAGATTGCGGTGCAGCAGGCGAGATGGATTGTGTTTTTGGCAGAGAAAAGGCTTTGTGTTGCTGGGGAGCACTTTATTAAATCTGCCCTCAGCTCACTGTCTGAGCAAATGTCCCATTACACTCATTTGCATATGTGTATTTTGTTCCTCTACTGTGCAGCCGAGCAGACAGCCACGACTCAGGAAAGAGTGTTTGTGCTTTTATAAATATATATATTTTATTCCCTGCTGTCTGCTCAGACAGACTCCAGACAGTCACCTGACGTAGCCCCTGTCCTCAAAGGGCTTTCATTTCCCTTTTTTCAACCTGAACACAAGCCCACGTGTTTTGAATATTATTCAAGCTATATTACTTTGCTGTGCAGGAGAGAGTGCTGGGTTTATTTTAGTGGCATATTTCATAAGTAGCGTATAATTCTGCCCTGGCATAAAGCACAGTAATAGTAAAGAAGCAAACCTAGGTTAGTCTATGATCAATTAGTATTTAGTGTCTCTACTTTAAAGAGTCCTCTCCTGCTGATGTTCAGGTGTCTCTACTTTAAAGAGTCCTCTCCTGCTGATGTTCAGGTGTCTCTACTTTAAAGAGTCCTCTCCTGCTGATGTTCAGGTGTATATCAGTATGTAGTGTCTCTACTTTAAAGAGTCCTCTCCTGCTGATGTTGAGGTGTATATCAGTATGTAGTGTCTCTACTTTAAAGAGTCCTCTCCTGCTGATGTTCAGGTGTATATCAGTATGTAGTGTCTCTACTTTAAAGAGTCCTCTCCTGATGATGTTCAGGTGTATATCAGTATGTAGTGTCTCTACTTTAAAGAGTCCTCTCCTGCTGATGTTCAGGTGTATCTCAGTATGTAGTGACTGCCTGTGCTGCAGCCCCTCTTTTCACTCTCTGTCTGAAACCAGAGCCCAGTCTGCTCTGATTGGTTAGCTGGCTGGCTCTGTTGTGATTGGTCAACTTGCTTAGAGATGTCCCGCCCCTTAGCCTATCACGTACAATGTGTTGGAGCGCTAGCCAATAAGAGCGCGAGTGTTACCTAGTGATGTCACCATGTTCAGGAACACAGGGATTTTAGCCTCTGCAGACCATTTACATGCACTAAAACCTAGAGAACACACTACAGGAAAGGGAGAATGCTCAAAAAGCAGAATAGGGCCTCTTATTCTATACAAAGATGTCACTTGTCAGGGACACGCACACCCATGAGGAGAAACAAAGACACTATTTTTAATCAATGTTGAAAATAGCAGGACCAGATTATCAACGGTGTTTGTTCTTGATTTGAATATATTATCATAATTATGTAAGCAGCACAAAGATGTTGTCTTTTCAAAGCATGTACTCCTGAGTATGAGGTTGAACATACAGGAACGAGAACACTGCATATTCTCCTCCTCCACCTCCTCCACCTCCTCCTCCACCATAACAGCAGCTCTGCATCTTGGCACTTCAATTATCGCTCCCTGCTCTGAGACTGACAGGCACTTTGTCTGTGTTCCTCTGAGAGAGACGGTGTGAATGTGTGAGAAACACAGTCAGACTGTTCCTGTGGGCTGAGAGAGAGAAATGATTCACTGCCTCTCTCTCTCTGTGAATAGAACATGTCGAGCTGCGAACTGCTGCATGACGCTCCGGTGGGCAACATGTTTCATACCAAATTTGTCTCGTGTTTCCTGTAAGACGAGCGGAGAATCCTCGGGAAACTCCAGCAGCCATTGGACGTAAAAGAGCATCAGAGAGCAGGAAGCACGGCCATGTTTGAGCTGTGAAAGAAACACACACAGGGGAAGGTGCATTAGAGCAGAGCAGATGAAGTGATGATACATCAGTTATCAACATTATGAGTGTGCGAGATGTTTTTCGATGAGTTTTACACACGTTTTAATAATCTGGAACATCACACAAGCCCTTATAAATAGACTTGTAAATAGACTTATAAATAGGATTTCTTGTTTTCCTTCATGAGATATGTGCTACAAATATATTCTGTTCTGGGGAGAATTTAGAACAGCTAGTGGAGAACATAGAAAATGAAATGCACAAATTAAAAACATGGTTTGACAAAAATAAACTATCATTAAACTTTAATGCTGTTCGGTAAACATAGAACAAAAACACAAATGCAAATAAAAATAGATGGGGTTGAAATTGAAAGAGTCCATGAAATTAAATGTCTTGGGGAAATAATAGATGACACAATAAGTTGGAAATTACACATAAAACACATACAATGAAAGCTGTCAAGAAGCATTTCCATACTAAACAAAGTAAAACAAGTTCTGGATCAGAAATCACTTCTCATTCTCTACTGTTCACTAGTCTGACCATATCTGACTGACTGTGCTGACATCTGGGGCAATAACTACAACAGTTCTATACATGCAGTATCTATTCTACAAAAAAAAGCCATACGAATCATTCACAATGCCAAATACCTTGATTACATTACATTACATTACATTTCATTTAGCTGACGCTTTTATTCAAAGCGACTTACAATTACCAATTACAGGGACATCCTCCGTGGAGTAACTAAGGGCTAAGTGCCTTACTCAAGGGCACACTAGTGCTGGTGTTCCAGGCGGGATTTGAACTCTCAACCTTCCGATCTTCAGCGATCTTCAGCCCACCTCACTATCCATTAGACCACCACTACCCTTGATCGCACTAACGAATTATTCATGCAGTCAAAATTGTTAAAATTCACAGACCTGGTAGAATTCCAAACGGCACAAATCATGTTTAAGGCAAACGTATTCACTCAACGAGTGGGGGGATATAGTTCAAGGACACAATTTCAATTCGAAATTCATAGGGTCCGTACAACCAGAAGAACTTTTTGTATCTCAGCCTGTGGAGAGAGACTATGGAACAGTGTGAATGTGGAGTGAGACTATGGAACAGCGTGAACGTGGAGTGAGACTATGGAACAGCGTGAACGTGGAGTGAGACTATGGAACAGCGTGAATGTGGAGTGAGACTATGGAACAGTGTGAATGAGGAGCTAAAGCCATGTCCAGACATTAACCCTAACCCTGTGGAGTGAGACTATGGAACAGCGTGAATGTGGAGTGAGACTATGGAACAGCGTGAACGTGGAGTGAGACTATGGAACAGCGTGAACGTGGAGTGAGACTATGGAACAGCGTGAATGTGGAGTGAGACTATGGAACAGCGTGAACGTGGAGTGAGACTATGGAACAGCGTGAACGTGGAGTGAGTCTATGGAACAGCGTGAACGTGGAGTGAGACTATGGAACAGCGTGAACGTGGAGTGAGACTATGGAACAGCGTGAACGTGGAGTGAGACTATGGAACAGCGTGAACGTGGAGTGAGACTATGGAACAGCGTGAACGTGGAGTGAGACTATGGAACAGCGTGAACGTGGAGTGAGACTATGGAACAGCGTGAACGTGGAGTGAGACTATGGAACAGCGTGAACGTGGAGTGAGACTATGGAACAGCTGTGAACGTGGAGTGAGACTATGGAACAGCGTGAACGTGGAGTGAGACTATGGAACAGCGTGAACGTGGAGTGAGACTATGGAACAGTGTGAATGTGGAGCTAAAGCCATGTCCAGACATTAACCCTAACCCTGTGGAGTGAGACTATGGAACAGTGTGAATGTGGAGTGAGACTATGGAACAGTGTGAACGTGGAGTGAGACTATGGAACAGCGTGAACGTGGAGTGAGACTATGGAACAGCGTGAACGTGGAGTGAGACTATGGAACAGTGTGAACGTGGAGTGAGACTATGGAACAGCGTGAACGTGGAGTGAGACTATGGAACAGTGTGAACGTGGAGTGAGACTATGGAACAGCGTGAATGTGGAGTGATACTATGGAACAGCGTGAACGTGGAGTGAGACTATGGAACAGTGTGAACGTGGAGTGAGACTATGGAACAGCGTGAACGTGGAGTGAGACTATGGAACAGCGTGAACGTGGAGTGAGACTATGGAACAGCGTGAATGTGGAGTGAGACTATGGAACAGCATGAATGTGGAGTGAGACTATGGAACAGTGTGAATGAGGAGCTAAAGCCATGTCCAGACATTAACCCTAACCCTGTGGAGTGAGACTATGGAACAGCGTGAATGTGGAGTGAGACTATGGAACAGCGTGAACGTGGAGTGAGACTATGGAACAGCGTGAACGTGGAGTGAGACTATGGAACAGCGTGAATGTGGAGTGAGACTATGGAACAGCGTGAACGTGGAGTGAGACTATGGAACAGCGTGAACGTGGAGTGAGACTATGGAACAGCGTGAACGTGGAGTGAGACTATGGAACAGCGTGAACGTGGAGTGAGACTATGGAACAGCGTGAACGTGGAGTGAGACTATGGAACAGCGTGAACGTGGAGTGAGACTATGGACAGCGTGAACGTGGAGTGAGACTATGGAACAGCGTGAACGTGGAGTGAGACTATGGAACAGCGTGAACGTGGAGTGAGACTATGGAACAGCGTGAACGTGGAGTGAGACTATGGAACAGTGTGAATGTGGAGCTAAAGCCATGTCCAGACATTAACCCTAACCCTGTGGAGTGAGACTATGGAACAGTGTGAATGTGGAGTGAGACTATGGAACAGTGTGAACGTGGAGTGAGACTATGGAACAGCGTGAACGTGGAGTGAGACTATGGAACAGCGTGAACGTGGAGTGAGACTATGGAACAGTGTGAACGTGGAGTGAGACTATGGAACAGCGTGAACGTGGAGTGAGACTATGGAACAGCGTGAACGTGGAGTGAGACTATGGAACAGCGTGAATGTGGAGTGAGACTATGGAACAGCGTGAACGTGGAGTGAGACTATGGAACAGCGTGAACGTGGAGTGAGACTATGGAACAGCGTGAACGTGGAGTGAGACTATGGAACAGCGTGAACGTGGAGTGAGACTATGGAACAGTGTGAACGTGGAGTGAGACTATGGAACAGCGTGAATGTGGAGTGAGACTATGGAACAGCATGAACGTGGAGTGAGACTATGGAACAGCGTGAACGTGGAGTGAGACTATGGAACAGCGTGAATGTGGAGTGAGACTATGGAACAGTGTGAATGTGGAGCTAAAGCCATGTCCAGACATTAACCCTAACCCTGTGGAGTGAGACTATGGAACAGTGTGAATGTGGAGTGAGACTATGGAACAGCGTGAATGTGGAGTGAGACTATGGAACAGTGTGAACGTGGAGTGAGACTATGGAACAGCGTGAACGTGGAGTGAGACTATGGAACAGCGTGAACGTGGAGTGAGACTATGGAACAGCGTGAACGTGGAGTGAGACTATGGAACAGCGTGAACGTGGAGTGAGACTATGGAACAGCGTGAACGTGGAGTGAGACTATGGAACAGCGTGAACGTGGAGTGAGACTATGGAACAGCGTGAACGTGGAGTGAGACTATGGAACAGCGTGAACGTGGAGTGAGACTATGGAACAGCGTGAACGTGGAGTGAGACTATGGAACAGTGTGAATGTGGAGCTAAAGCCATGTCCAGACATTAACCCTAACCCTGTGGAGTGAGACTATGGAACAGTGTGAATGTGGAGTGAGACTATGGAACAGTGTGAACGTGGAGTGAGACTATGGAACAGCGTGAACGTGAGTGAGACTATGGAACAGCGTGAACGTGGAGTGAGACTATGGAACAGCGTGAACGTGGAGTGAGACTATGGAACAGCGTGAACGTGGAGTGAGACTATGGAACAGCGTGAACGTGGAGTGAGACTATGGAACAGCGGTGAACGTGGAGTGAGACTATGGAACAGCGTGAACGTGGAGTGAGACTATGGAACAGCGTGAACGTGGAGTGAGACTATGGAACAGCGTGAACGTGGAGTGAGACTATGGAACAGCGTGAACGTGGAGTGAGACTATGGAACAGCGTGGAACGTGGAGTGAGACTATGGAACAGCGTGACTGTGGAGTGAGGACTATGGAACAGCTGTGAACGTGGAGTGGACTAGGACAGCGTGAACGTGGAGTGAGACTATGGAAACAGCGTGATACGTGGAGTGAGACTATGGAACAGTGTGAATGTGGAGTGAGACTATGGAACAGTGTGAATGTGGAGCTAAAGCCATGTCCAGACATTAACCCTAACCCTGTGGAGTGAGACTATGGAACAGTGTGAATGTGGAGTGAGACTATGGAACAGTGTGAACGTGGAGTGAGACTATGGAACAGCGTGAACGTGGAGTGAGACTATGGAACAGCGTGAACGTGGAGTGAGACTATGGAACAGCGTGAACGTGGAATGAGACTATGGAACAGCGTGAACGTGGAGTGAGGACTATGGAACAGCGTGAACGTGGAGTGAGACTATGGAACAGCGTGAACGTGGAGTGAGACTATGGAACAGCGTGAACGTGGAGTGAGACTATGGAACAGCGTGAATGTGGAGTGAGACTATGGAACAGCGTGAACGTGGAGTGAGACTATGGAACAGCGTGAACGTGGAGTGAGACTATGGAACAGCGTGAACGTGGAGTGAGACTATGGAACAGCGTGAACGTGGAGTGAGACTATGGAACAGCGTGAACGTGGAGTGAGACTATGGAACAGCGTGAACGTGGAGTGAGACTATGGAACAGTGTGAATGTGGAGCTAAAGCGATGTCCAGACATTAACCCTAACCCTGTGGAGTGAGACTATGGAACAGTGTGAATGTGGAGTGAGACTATGGAACAGTGTGAACGTGGAGTGAGACTATGGAACAGCGTGAACGTGGAGTGAGACTATGGAACAGCGTGAACGTGGAGTGAGACTATGGAACAGCGTGAACGTGGAATGAGACTATGGAACAGCGTGAACGTGGAGTGAGACTATGGAACAGCGTGAACGTGGAGTGAGACTATGGAACAGCGTGAACGTGGAGTGAGACTATGGAACAGCGTGAACGTGGAGTGAGACTATGGAACAGCGTGAACGTGGAGTGAGACTATGGAACAGCGTGAACGTGGAGTGAGACTATGGAACAGCGTGAACGTGGAGTGAGACTATGGAACAGCGTGAACGTGGAGTGAGACTATGGAACAGCGTGAACGTGGAGTGAGACTATGGAACAGCGTGAACGTGGAGTGAGACTATGGAACAGCGTGAACGTGGAGTGAGACTATGGAACAGTGTGAATGTGGAGCTAAAGCGATGTCCAGACATTAACCAGTTCAAGAGGAAATACAGAGAAATTATTTTCTCGAGGTACAGGGATGGGGAAGGTGTTTGACTATGTGTATGTGTATACTGTATGTGTGAGTATGTAGGTGTGTATATGTATGTGTGCATATATGTATATGTGTGTATGTACATGTGTATATGTAAATATGTCAATCAACAGGTAAAGCAGATTAATAATAATAATAATAACAATAATAATTAATAATAATGATAATTATTGAAGATTAGATTATAAATAAATCATTTAGGGACAAGGGGGTGAGATTAAATAAATTATACTTCTCACTCCTTTTCGAACACTAGATGTGCCACTGTTTATGTTGCTAATGCTGTTGTTGTTGTTGTTGTAAATGTCATTTTTTGTTTTGATTTCTCTTACATGACTATGCACTGCAACATTTGTTTTGTTTTGTAATTATTTATTTTACTTGTTCGAAATAAAATGTATCAATCAATCAATCAATCAATCAATGTGCTAGTTTGAGAACTGTACGTAAAATTACTTGGGCAAAGGTTTTATATATTTACTTTTGCAAGAAAAAGGGTTTTCTGATTGTTTTGGGAAGCTGGGTGGGTTATTTTTCATATTTAAAAAAAAAAAACATATTGAACAATATTCAACTCCAGAAATACCTTTTGTCTGCACTATAGACCATATCAGATAAGAGAAGATATACTTAGATACATTTGAATAACATTGTGCAGGTGAAAGAAACAGAATGTAAGGTTAAATATTGTACAGTGAAATACAACTAACTATTACTGTTATGATAATAAATTAAATACATTCTAAAGACGCAACCAGATGAATGCTTTGGGTTTTGGAGGCACTTTACAGTGTTCAGGAGTTTAGCAGTTGTATTGCCTGAGATGGAAGAGGCCATTCAATCAGAGAGGGCAAAGGTACACACATCCTTTACTCAAGTAGAAGTACAGATACTTGTGTTTAAAAATACTCTGGTAAAAGTAGAAGTACTGACTAAACTTCTTTACTCAAGTCAAAGTAAAGAGGGCTTTGAAATGTACTTCAGTAAAAAGTACCCATAACTAGCAGCTGTTTTAAAGAGTACCTGACCTCCCTTTATATTAATAGAACAATAATGTCATTGTTAGCTAATGAATGTTTCCATGCTGAACAACGGCAACATGACAACGTTTTCATTGGTCCCTCTTCTTTAGAGAAGACCAGGAAATGATGGATACACGGATCGTGTTCAAATCAATAGGCACGCAATGACTCTAAATAATAATGATCACGCCACCAAACACACATTCAAACTAAAGGAACCAGCCTGTTTGGGAAATGTGAGAAGTAGAAAGTACAGGTATTTGGGTTCAACATGTAAGAAGTAGAAAGTACAGGTATTTGTGTTCAACATGTAAGAAGTAGAAAGTACAGGTATTTGAGTTCAACATGTAAGAAGTAGAAAGTACAGGTATTTGTGTTCAACATGTAAGAAGTAGAAAGTACAGGTATTTGAGTTCAACATGTAAGAAGTAGAAAGTACAGGTATTTGGGTTCAACATGTAAGAAGTCAAAGTAAAAAGTCGTAAAAATAAATAAGAGTAAAGTACTGATACCAGAAACATGTACTTAAGTACAGTAACAAAGTATTTGTTCTCCACTACTTCCCACCTCTGTTCATTATGATGGACTCATCTCATTGTTTCTGGCAGGACAAACAGCCTCCTTCCATCAATCAACAGGATTTCTAGGTGATATTTCACAGCAGGAAGATTTGAGAAGACTCACCAAAGCAACACATTGCAGTTACATAACCTGGAGCTGCCGCTATCAGCCATCGCTCTGCCTTCATTGTTCAAGACACTGAACAGAAGGAGTATGCAGAAGGGGTGGAGGAGGGCACCACACACACACACACACCACACACACACACACACACACACACACACCACACACACACACACACACACACACACACACACACACACACACACACACACACACACACACACACACACACACACACACACACACACACACACACACACACACACACACACACACACACACACACACACACACACACACACACACACACACACACACACACACACACACACACCACACCACACACACACACACACACACACACACACACACACACACACACACACACACCACACACACACACCACACACCACACACACAGTAGAGCTTGTTGACCTTTGCAGTGAAACTCCATTCTCAGAACACTTTGGCTGCAAGTTCAATTAAGCCACGGGGAAATAAAAGGAAACTTTGAAGGGCTGTAATTTGCTGCAATTATAGGCGTAATTATAAAAAAAGGCACTCTATTTTCTCTCCGCTACACTTTATATTTAGATGTTTGAAGTGGAGTGAAGCACCACAACACAGAAACATACTCCATCAAGAAAGTCTCTTTCATTGCTGGAGAATAACTAAGTCAATTTAATTAAGTACCATTTTTGAGTACATAAGACTACTAAGGCTTAGTATTTATTTGTGTACGTATTACTATACCACCTTTCGGATAGCATTGGACTCCGTTGTTCACTTCAGGAACATGATAGTGGCATCACTATGTAACACACACGCTGCTATTGGCTATCATTGTAAATGATAGGTTAAGGGGCGGGACATCTCTAAGCGGTTGACCAATCAAAACAGAGCCGGCCAGCTAACCAATCAGAGCAAACTAGGCTCTGGTTTCAGACAGAGGGTGAAAAGAGGTGCTGCAGCACAGGCAGTCACGACATACTGATATACACCTGAACATCAGCAGGAGAGGACTCTTTAAAGTAGAGACACTACATACTGATATACACCTGAACATCAGCAGGAGAGGACTCTTTAAAGTAGAGACACGACATACTGATATACACCTGAACATCAGCAGGAGAGGACTCTTTAAAGTAGAGACACTACATACTGATATACACCTGAACATCAGCAGGAGAGGACTCTTTAAAGTAGAGACACGACATACTGATATACACCTGAAACATCAGCAGGAGAGGACTCTTTAAAGTAGAGACACTACATACTGATATACACCTGAACATCAGCAGGAGAGGACTCTTTAAAGTAGAGACACTACATACTGATATACACCTGAACATCAGCAGGAGAGGACTCTTTAAAGTAGAGACACTACATACTGATATACACCTGAACATCAGCAGGAGAGGACTCTTTAAAGTAGAGACACTACATACTGATATACACCTGAACATCAGCAGGAGAGGACTCTTTAAAGTAGAGACACTACATACTGATATACACCTGAACATCAGCAGGAGAGGACTCTTTAAAGTAGAGACGCTACATACTGATATACACCTGAACATCAGCAGGAGAGGACTCTTTAAAGTAGAGACGCTACATACTGATATACACCTGAACATCAGCAGGAGAGGACTCTTTAAAGTAGAGACACTACATACTGATATACACCTGAACATCAGCAGGAGAGGACTCTTTAAAGTAGAGACGCTACATACTGATATACACCTGAACATCAGCAGGAGAGGACTCTTTAAAGTAGAGACGCTACATACTGATATACACCTGAACATCAGCAGGAGAGGACTCTTTAAAGTAAAGACACTACATACTGATATACACCTGAACATCAGCAGGAGAGGACTCTTTAAAGTAGAGACACTACATACTGATATACACCTGAACATCAGCAGGAGAGGACTCTTTAAAGTAGAGACACTACATACTGATATGTCCTTTTTAATAATGTAAGGATAAAGCCTACTTCAATGTAATCTCAGATCTAATGTACATTGAAGGTTCTCGAACATATTGTCAGTGATTGTAGTGTTAATATATGCGTCCTTTATTCTTGTTTTATTTGTCTTTGTCGATGTTGCTAAGTGATCATATACCCTTACCTAGGTTTGATTCTTTACTTTACTCCAGTGCAGAATTATAGGCTATTTATAAAATATCCAACTAAAACAATTCCTTGCATTTTCTCAATCTATCTAAAATATTCATAAGGCGTGGGCTCGTATTTACAAAATTGAAATGAAAGCCATTTTGAGGACAGGGGCTCAGGATCAGGTGACTGTCTGGAGTTTGTCTGAGCAGACAGCAGGGAAATATATATATATATTTTCTTTTAAAAAACCCTCTCTTTCCTGAGTCGTGACTGTCTGCTCGGCTCTGCCTTCAAGAACTCCGGAAAGAAGTCTCCACAAGGAGAAGAAGGCTGTAACATCCGGGGGATCATCACCGGAGAACCAATGGATGTGCGCGAGGACACCGGCATTCCCTGCTGCGCGTCACGAGGACCGGGGAAAGCTCGGTCACAGTGCGGGGGAGGGAGAGAGAGAAAGGGAGGGAGGAGAGAAGCTATTTAACGGAGAACCGAGGAGAGCAGAGACACACCGGAGCAGCTTCAGCACCACGGACAGAGACTACAGAAACACTCAGAAACACTCAGTACCGGCAACATGGTTCTCATCTGGACTCAGTTTGGAATGAAGCAGAAAAATGGCAACGTGAAATGCAAAGTGCGCGTGATGCACAGAGGAGACAGCTCCGGGTCCTCTTCATCAGGGGTAAGAGCAATTTTTATTTCCCTTTCTTCTCTTTTTTTTACCGGTTTGTGTATGTGCTAAATCATCAAATACTCACACTATAGTGAGTTAATGCAATTCCTGAAGACATGGCAGTTTGAATGCTGTTTGCTAAAAAGCTGGCTCAACTTAATCAGAACACTTGGATGAATTTTGGTTAATATGTCGGGAATTAAAAGCCGTTGTTTCTTAATTCAGCTGAAGGTTTAATATTTTAATCGGAATTCCTGCGATGAAGAATGTGAATGCTTCCAGAATTGACACCAAATTAACATAAGTCAAATTATATTCGCTGTAAATGCATTAGTAGTGGTTGTAGTGGATATTTTTTGTAGTGAATGAATCGTCAGTTGTGATGCAAAAGTCGCCTCTGTGCGATCAGCCAATCACTGCAGAGATCTCGGTCGTTGGGGCAAAAAAAAAAAAATCTCCCCTTTTGCAACTTCCCCCCTCTCTCTCACTGTATTGTGCATCAGCCTTTAAAATGCATAGATAAGCATCTGCACAGCAGCACAGGGGATAAGGGAGTTCACCCCCACACAGAGAGAGAGAGAGGGGTTTTCTGCATATTAATATATACAGTGCAGGCAGTGTGGAGGATGTCCGATGCATGAGCCATGGTGTCTGTACTCTAGGGGATTCATATTTACATAAAGTCATCCCTTATTCATCATCAGCCTTCTTGTAACATGCACCACTTTCAAATTCACATGCAAGACAAAGTGCATTCATCCCCCCCGTTTTTTTTTTTTTAATGTACTAAGTGTGATTGTTCTTTTTTTCCACAGGAAAGCAGCAAATCTGAGCCGGAAGCACCGTGCATGGCCATCAAACCCACCGGCAAAGACTTCTACAAAGTGCTGGGAGTCTCCCCGGACTCCAACGAGGACGAGATCAAGAAGGCCTACAGGAAGATGGCTCTGAAGTACCATCCCGATAAGAACAGCGATGCAGACGCAGAGGACAAGTTCAAAGAGATCGCCGAAGCCTACGAGATCCTGAACGACCCCAAGAGGAGAAGCATCTACGACCAGTTTGGAGAAGAAGGTGAGAATTCATTAGCATGAGTTAGAGAGCTTGAATAGTGACTGACATGTGGTTATTACTGCAGCACAGTTTGGTGCATTACATATTCACTACGGCTAAGTACTGGGGAGCAGAGGGAGGATCATGACTCAGAGACTTCCTTTTGAAACCGGCTTAACATCAGCTGTGGGGGGGCTCATAAATGATTCAGCAGAGTGAGAGTTTTTCCTGCCGAATTTGCATGAAAGTAGACAGGAATGAAGAACCATCAATCTGCAGGTTTAACCTCTTAGTGACTGATTGGGAACTTAGTCACCACAAGCTAAATTAAAAGAGGAAACATTGGCAGGGAAGAATATTATAAAAACATGGTTAAACATCTGTACTTACATCATTCTGCATTTATATTTAAAGTGATCCTATAGTATGAAGCATGTTCAGAGTAACCCAATCAGATTCTAATGAACTTGTTCTGTTTTTCCCAGGTCTTAAAAGTGGATTCTCGACAAGGGAAGGGAAGGTTTTCCGCAACACCTTCCACACCGACCCCCACGCCACCTTCTCCACCTCCTTCCACGGCGCCGACCACTTCGACATCTTCGGCAACGAGGCGGACGAAGACGACCTCTTTAACCCCTTCAGACGCTTCCCCTTCAGCCACGTTGGCGGCGAGGGCGGTCTGCGGAGAGGTCAGAGACGCCTGCAGGGCGACGAGGTGGTGCACGACCTCCTGGTGACTTTAGAGGACGTGATGCAGGGCTGCACGAAACACGTGAAGATCACCCGAAGCCGCCTGAACCCTGACGGTCGCAGCCTGAGGTCAGAGGAGAAGGTGCTGAACGTGGTGGTGAAGAAAGGCTGGAAGGCAGGGACCAAGATCACTTTCCCCAGGGAGGGAGACGAGACCCCCAACAACACCCCCGCGGACATCACCTTCATCCTCAGGGACAAAGAGCACCAGCAGTACAAGAGGGACGGCTCCAACATCGTGTTCACCGCCAAGATCACGCTCAAAGAGGTGAGTTAGTGTCATCTGTGTCAGGCTGGAAGACTCAAAGGCTTTATAGTCAGATATCATTATTGAGGCGGATCATGCATTAAAATACATTCATCTCAAAAAGAGAAGACGCTATAATTAATAATAATAATTCATTCTATTTAGAGGCAGCTTGCAATTCATAGAGTATTCGAAGGACAGGTTTAAGACAGGGAACAAACCATCTGCAGTCCCTGGACTCACATACCAATCAACACACATTAAAACATGTCTTAGTGCTTATCACACTAACATGTGAAACAGATCTTAAGTCCCAGGCTCCTCCAACAATGCAACATAATGTATATAAAAGATAACACGTTTAAAAAAACAAGAAGAAGAACCAAGGAAGAAGATATAAACTGGGCTTCTGATTCTCATTGTTATATATAAGTCTATACATCTACTACTATATATATATAGAAGTAGATATGGTATGTAACTGCCAGCAGCTTACACCCACTCAGATGAAGGCTCACCTCCACCCACCACTTCCTATGTGTTCATGTAACAGAAGCCAGAGAAAAACGATTACAGAAAGGCTTCAAAAAGACATGAAACCGGAAGGAGGATCCGAGCCAAAACGAGGGACGGATTGGTTATATTCTCAGGAGGGGACACAGTGTTCTGCTGCAGGGATCTGAGCCCCTGGTTCACAATAGGCTGACAGAACCCCCCCACCCCCTCAGCAGCAGCTAGCAGAATCCTGCCCACGCTAGTTACCTCACCGGCCCCTGCAGAGCGAGAGAAATCAGGATCTAAATTTAGCCTCAGCGCCGACCGCCCCCACCAATCACAGCTCTCTCTCTCAGCTACTATCCGAGCTGCAGACTCCTCCGCCAGAGAGGCTGTTCTGGCTCGCTCACCTCTCACTTCTAGTAAACCCACGCACAGATTAGCAAGCCTCGCAGTCACAGAGAATGACATTTCAAAGAGCGCCCTCCATCTCCCTCTGGCTCACTTCACTCCCACACAGGAACTGCAAAATAGAACCAGTGATTATAACATCTGTAACACCGTTTGTTTGTCTGTTGCATAACGGCACCGCAGAGGGAGAGATTTTCTTGGAAACTCCTGCAGAATAATTCAAGATTGAACAAGATGTCTTATATAAAGTATTTATGTTGCATTGTTGGTGGAGCCTTCCGATTCTCATTAAGACACAATAAAGCCTTTGAGTCTTTGAACCGTTTTAGACCAGACCAGCTTATTTATCCATTATGTAACTTCATAAAGCTTGTTCTTAATATATTTTCTATCTTCCTCTTCCTCCTCCAGGCTCTCTGCGGCTGCACGGTTAACGTCCCGACTCTGGACAGCCGGATGATGCCTCTCCCCTGCAGCGATGTGATCAAACCAGGAGCTGTGCGGCGGCTCCGAGGCGAGGGGCTTCCTCTGCCCAAAAGCCCGTCCCAGAGAGGCGACCTGGTGGTGGAGTTCCAGGTGATTTTCCCCGACAGAATCCCACCTCAATCCCGGGAAATCATCAAACACAGCCTGGCTCAGTGCTAGTTCTCAGTTAGCTTCACCCAGTGTGTTGTTCTCAATTCACAAGCCTTTTGCCCAAGGTGCTAATATCCACTTGGAGGGAAATGGCAAGTGGCGCTTTAGCGAAGCTCAGAGGAGACGACTTTCTGCAGGGAAACGCACAACAACATGCCGAGCAGAGAGAGAATGAGGAATGGGGTCTTTGGTATCTGAGGGCGTCCATTGACCTTTTGTTTTATTGAAATCAAAGGTTATCTGTACTGTTGTACCTACAGCAGGATGCCAGTGTGCTATTCAAGTCTGTATAGACTTCCGTAAGAGCTGAAACAGAACTAACTGTAGTTATATGGTGCTCATATGACGGATCTTTTGCATTGATTTATTACAATAGCAAAAATATATACTTGTGTACAAGGATCTACTTTGTGTACAAAATGCAAAAAAGTTGTCTCTAACAGAGATTCATATGTCAAATGTTCTATTGAATTATTTGAAATGTTTGTATATAATCTGAAAGGATGTATTATTATTACCTGATGGACATGTTTGAAAAGCATGAAAAATAAAGGGGAAAAAATACTTCTGTTTTCTGTTTCTTTGTGATAAACATGCAGTGCATAAGTGGACTACACAAGTCCATACACATAAGCACAATGCAGAGGATGCATGAATACATCATTACATTACATTACATTACATGTCACTTGTTAGACGCTTTTATCCAAAGCGACTTACATACTCAATACTGTGGACAACCCCCACAGGAGCAATATGGGGTGAAGTGTCTCAGGGACACAACGACATGGTGACTGCAGTGGGACTCAAACTTGCTATCCCCTGATTTGAAGTCCAGCACACTATCCACTGAGCCACAGCCGCCCATTATAAAACAATAGGAACAAACATGGAAAAGGCCCCAAACATACACACACTTTAAAGTTATGTAGTACAGTGGGCAACAGGTGCAAACAGCCAGAAACTCACTGCAGCTTCAGATGCAAATATAAAAACACGTGAAGACACACCTCCATCTTCTAGTTTAGCCTCTTTCTGTTTTGTGCATTTGTGTTGCCTTGTGTCCTTCTGGGGTGTTGAGATGTACCTTAGTTTGGAGGTTCAGGATCAAGGGTTGCCGAACATCACGGGGATCGGATCAGTGATATTTGGAAGCCCGGGAGTTTTTCTTCATATAAAAAAAACACACACTTTGGTTGGTGAACATCTGCAAGGAAGAAAATATGTTCATCTTGAGGAATTAGGGATAAATAACACTCTCAGTCAAACTATAATGGACGAGCAAACTAAAGAGTAAAACCTTCTCTCTCTCCACAAAGTGAAAGTGAAAAGGTGTGCAGATTTGGGCAGGTATCATGTGCTAACAATGACCAATCAGTGATGAGGAAATGATTGCAGGTAAAGGCAGTGGAATATGTTTCACAATAAACTTGATATTTAAAATATTCATTATTTATATGTTAATATTTCACATGATAACTTTGTGTCTGTATTTTAACAGAACAAGGTTAAGGATACATTTGATTTATCTATCAATTTTTTTTAATTGCAATAATATTGTTATTCTGTATTTTTTTGCGTAACTATAATTATGCAGAGAGAATCTGGATTGAAGGTATTTTTGGTCTTTGTTCCTCGTGTTGCAGTCATTTTACATATTTTCTAGTCCTTTTGTGTCTCATTGAGTTCTTCATGGTCGTTGTGAGTCATTGTATGTCCCTCTGCAGCATTTTGAGTCTTTTCTTGGTTGGTATAGTGACATTTTCCAAATATATAAACCCCTTTAGTAATGCATCCCTGAGGAGATGAACCTAATCCCTGCAGGAGTCTGACTCTCTGCTGCCATCTAGCTGTGATTCCCTGCCTCACCAAACATCCTGCACATGATAGGACACACCTGTGGATCTGTAATTCATGTGGCTGCAAACTGAGTGCGAGTTGCATAGTGTCAGCTTTACGAGTGAACTAAAATGAAGACAAGCAGGGTGAAAGACCACAGCCCCATTTGGAGACTGTATGCGTGTGAGAAGCAGCTTTGCAAGATGTTATCAGATCCACAACACTTTGAACACACAGTAATCCACATTGATTGACACACCTGTGCTCAGATGCGACGTGACACATCAATTGAGATCAGCAATGTTAGCATGTCTCAGATAATCCAGAGCCCCTCACCAAATCTGGAGCCAGGTTTCTCCGTGACTAACCTGACCCTGGTGGTCCTCCTGCTGATCCCCTGCGTGGTGGTTCTGCTGCTGCTCAACTGCCTGTTTCTGGGCTACAAGTTCCTGATCCTGTCCCAGAAGAAGGGGGACGGGGAGGAGATGCTGCTGGAGTCGTGCTCCCTGCAGGGACCCAGGAGGCTCTCTGGGGGGGTTTTCCCCGCTCTCCAGGACGTTAGGAGAGCCTATTTGTCTTTATCCGAGCCCATACCCCACCCGGTCACCTCATCCCGGGTTTCGTCCAGGGAGAGGGTCGGTGGTGGGGTGGAGATCCGGCTCCTGAGGCCAGATGGGGCCACAGGGTCTCTGAGGGCACCGAGCTCCATCCGGGGCCCCTCCTCTGCGGCGGAGTTCAGCCCGAGAATGCACCTCCACCCCCGGTCACAAAGCACCGCGACTCAGCGGTGGTGTAAAAGCGCTCCGGTGTTACCGCAGTCCAGCGAGTCTGAGTCTGAGGCCGAGACCAGAGTGAACCTGGTGCCGCCGAACTCTCCCACGGTGAGTCCTGATGCAAAAGTGCACACATCCTTTACTCAAGTAGAAGTACAGATACTCTCGTGTTTAAAAAATACTCTGGTAAAAGTAGAAGTACTGACTAAACTTCTTTACTCAAGTAAAAGTAAAGAGGGCTTTGAAATGTACTTCAGTAAAAAGTACCCATAACTAGCAGCTGTTTTAAAGAGTACCTGACCTCCCTTTATATTAATAGAACAATAATGTCATTGTTAGCTAATGAATGTTTCCATGCTGAACAACGGCAACATGACAACGTTTTCATTGGTCCCTCTTCTTTAGAGAAGACCAGGAAATGATGGATACACGGATCGTGTTCAAATCAATAGGCACGCAATGACTCTAAATAATAATGATCACGCCACCAAACACACATTCAAACTAAAGGAACCAGCCTGTTTGGGAAATGTGAGAAGTAGAAAGTACAGGTATTTGGGTTCAACATGTAAGAAGTAGAAAGTACAGGTATTTGTGTTCAACATGTAAGAAGTAGAAAGTACAGGTATTTGTGTTCAACATGTAAGAAGTAGAAAGTACAGGTATTTGTGTTCAACATGTGAGAAGTAGAAAGTACAGGTATTTGTGTTCAAAATGTAAGAAGTAGAAAGTACAGGTATTTGGGTTCAAAATGTAAGAAGTAGAAAGTACAGGTATTTGTGTTCAACATGTAAGAAGTAGAAAGTACAGGTATTTGTGTTCAAAATGTAAGAAGTAGAAAGTACAGGTATTTGTGTTCAACATGTAAGAAGTAGAAAGTACAGGTATTTGTGTTCAAAATGTAAGAAGTAGAAAGTACAGGTATTTGTGTTGAAAATGTAAGAAGTCAAAGTAAAAAGTCGTCAGAAGAATAAGTAGTGGAGTAAAGTACTGATACCAGACAAATGTACTTAAGTACAGTAACGAAGTATTTGTACTCCATTACTTCCGTTCCCACCTCTGTCCTGAGGGAAGGGACACTGTAAGTATTATGGAGTATTGCAGGTTGAATGATTAGAGCAGGGGTCACCAACCTTTTTTAGGGTGAGGGCTACTTTTAAAAAATAAAACAAGTCGGGAGCTACTTTTACTCCTCTTTTTTTTCTTTTTTTTTTGCAGTGTATATATTTAGCACATTTCAACATTATTATATGCTGACCTTTAACCTTTGTTTGCTGTTTGGGTCTGTGGGACCCGTTTTCAGTGTTTACTAAAAGAACATGTATGCAATCTAATTATTTTTAACCTGCTTCATTTGGGGGTGGACGGGCCTCACCTCCTCCAGGGGGGACCTCACCTCCTCTAGGGGGGGTCGGGGGGCATGCACCCCCGGGAAGATTATTTTTTAATGTTGAAGTGAAATGCATCAATCTGGTGCACTTTGAGCACAACATGAATTGATGGATACAGCTCTCAACACTCAGATGAAAGAGAGCTGTATACTTTTCAATAAACCAAACATCTTTAGAATATGATCACAACCAATAACAAATCATTTAAACTGATTTATTCTTATCTTATGTTACCTAGTTAGCATTTTTTCTTTTTATGTATGCTTATTTTACTGATCACTCTCCTTTCAAACAGTTTTTTGATTGTTTTACTGTCCTATAGTACACATTGGAATGATTTCTTACTTTATCTATATTAAATAGATAAAGGTATGCTCTCCCTAGCTCTCTCGCTCTCCCTCTCTCGCTCTCCCTCGCTCTCGCTCTCCCTCGCTCTCGCTCTCGCTCGCTCTCTCTCTCTGTCTCGCTCGCTCACAGAGGCTGTGAGCTCCTCCGTGGCGATCGACGGCTTGCGTTAAAAAAAAATAATAAACACATTTTTAAAGTGGGGGGGGCACAAACGGGATTTCGAAAAGAGCGGGGGACATTTCCCCCCTGTCCCAGGTGGAAATTACGCCATGCGTGTGTGCGTCAAGTGCAATACATATGCAAGTTGCAACACACAGAGTAAAGCTCTGCCCCCCATGTGTTGTATAGGCTGCATGATAGGCTGTTCAATGGGGCTGATGTGTTGTGTAGATTCTGCCAGAAGGAAAATCAGCGGGGAGGTGCCACATTGCTTTTCTTCCCGACTGCAACGCTGGTCCCGCAAATCAAGCAAGAACGTGATTGGTAGATATTCATTGTGGGGGTGGGGGGAGGAGGGGTGTTAGATAGATATAGAGGTGTAGTAAGTAGTTCGCTATGATTTAGGTTTAGTTTATGCATAGGGTAGATTCTTTTAATTACATTTCCTTTTTTGTTTTGTGTATTTTATACATTTTGGATTTGCTTGGCGAGCTATTTTTAGAACATGCCCCGCGGGCGACTCACGTTGCCCCTGCGGGCGACCAAGTGCCCGCGGGCACCGTGTTGGCTACCCCTGGATTAGAGGATATGCATCAAAAACGTCTGAAGCCCATGCATGTTATGTGATGCTACTCTTACCCTTAGCACGCATCTAAACAATGTGGAAAATGCATGACAACAAAACACAACAGAGACAAGTCACCATGTTAAATAAAGCTGCACTGATAATGAATATAACATGGTTTTCAGAGGAGAAGAAACAAAAACAGAACAAAACATATAATTAAAAAAAACATGATAATAAATGTAAAATTGTGTGAAAAAAGGCAACAAAATAAAAGTTATAAATCCAATATCAAAATTGCTTTCAAAAGATTTGCTTTAGTTCTGCTATTTTTTTTTATTTGCTATATTTCTAATCAAAGTATCATTAAATAATCGGAAACCAATTCCCACACAGTGATGTTGGGATTTGTAGGGACTTCTTGAAGTGTTTCAATGTTAATGCTCTGATCCATGCCTTTATAACATCCCGACTGGATTACTGCAACAGCATACTTTTTGGATCACCTGCATTCATACTAAAAAAACTTCAATATGTCCAAAACTCAGCTGCCCGCTTGCTCACCTCCACCCGACGCTCCGACCACATCACCCCTATCCTCCATGACCTCCACTGGCTCCCCATCAAACACTGCATTGCCTTTTAAAATATTACTTTTCACTTTCAAAGCCCTCAACAACCTTGCCCCCCCCCCCCCCCCCCCCCCCTACCTCTGTGACCTCATCCAACGACACACCCCCACCCGTCGCCTCAGGTCTGCTGAAGCTAACCTACTGCAGCCCATCAGGACAAAGCTCCGGACCTGGGGTGACAGGGCGTTCGCACCACAAGTGTCAGAAAACACAACCCTCTCTATTTTCCTCCATACCCAAATCTCTAAAAAAGGGGCTGCAACGGATCTGATAAAAACTGATCCAGATTTGATCACTGTCCTGACGTCAGGACGGTGGCGCTACGGCTATTGGGCCAACTCCACCAATCAGGAGGAGACAGCCACGGCCATTGCCGTTCGAAAGCGCTGGAGACGCTGTAGTACATATGCCAGGCCTGTAGATGGTGCTGTTCTCACTGAATCAGCCCTTGCAAAAACAGAGCTAGAAATTGTCAAATTGAGCAAAATGAGGCATGGCTAAAATGCATGATCTGTTTGGTATTTTGAAAAAAAAAAAGGTGTAAATATGCCTTATATAGGTATGGTCCTACACTATATTATTCAAATATAGCATGATAGGTCCACTTTAAATCAATGATTTGTCATCTGCAATAAAAGTTAGTGGGCAAGAAATCTGTAAAGAAGTGTCAGATTATTCCTCATAAAAAATGGATGTCTACCCCAAATCTGACCTCCAGTTGAAAGTAAAACGTTGTTCCTTTCGCCCAGCAGGAGGTCCAACATGAGGGTCACCTGCGTCGCAGCAGCACTCACCAGATGCTGAGGGACCTGAGTCCAGGTGTAGCCGTGCTGGTGTTTGATAAGGTGGAGATGGAGTGTGAGTTCAGTAACACTCCGTCAGAGGAGTCGGGTCTGAACTCATCTGCAGTCGGACCGGGACTGGACAGCGACTTCGGAGCCAGTGCAGGTACAGATCTGTCTACTTCATTAAGATATTAAAGGTCCCCTATTATACTGTTCTTCATCAATATATCACAGGTCTCAGATATATTCAGAGCCTGTCTCTGATTGGCTGAAACACCAAACAGATCATTGCAGCATCCCATAATCCCCTCTGTTTCAGCCCTGTTTCCAAAGTGCTGATTCTCTGTCTGTTACTTTAGATGAAAATAAGGAGCCCCTCCCCACGCCCCTCTGAGAGAGATTTGGTTAGAAAGAACTCAATGGTGCTCTAGGAGGAGATTCAGGTGATAAGGTGGGGGGGGGGGTTACCTTGGTTGCTGATTGGCTAATGGTTACACAAGACAAAACATCGTTATGACATCATAAAGTGGCCAAAATCTGATCAGCTCATTTTCAGACAGGTTTTATAAAAATGGATCAAAAAGAGAGAGAATCTTTGTTCCTGAAACTTTCAGAGTCTCTTTACACAGAGGGGACACATGTTGATGAAGAAGAGACATGAAGAAGAGGGGACACATGTTGATGAAGAAGAGACATGAAGAAGAGGGGACACATGTTGATGTAGAAGAGACATGAAGAAGAGGGGACACATGTTGATGTAGAAGAGACATGAAGAAGAGGGGACACATGTTGATGAAGAAGAGACATGGAGAAGAGGGGACACATGTTGATGTAGAAGAGACATGAAGAAGAGGGGACACATGTTGATGTAGAAGAGACATGAAGAAGAGGGGACACATGTTGATGTAGAAGAGACATGAAGAAGAGGGGACACATGTTGATGTAGAAGAGACATGAAGAAGAGGGGACACATGTTGATGAAGAAGAGACATGGAGAAGAGGGGACACATGTTGATGTAGAAGAGACATGAAGTAGAGGGGACACATGTTGATGAAGAAGAGACATGGAGAAGAGGGGACACATGTTGATGTAGAAGAGACATGAAGAAGAGGGGACACATGTTGATGTAGAAGAGACATGAAGAAGAGGGGACACATGTTGATGTAGAAGAGACATGAAGAAGAGGGGACACATGTTGATGTAGAAGAGACATGAAGAAGAGGGGACACATGTTGATGTAGAAGAGACATGAAGAAGAGGGGACACATGTTGATGTAGAAGAGACATGAAGAAGAGGGGACACATGTTGATGTAGAAGAGACATGAAGAAGAGGGCACACATGTTGATGTAGAAGAGACATGAAGAAGAGGAGACACATGTTGATGTAGAGGAGACATGAAGAAGAGGGGACACATGCTGATGTAGAAGAGACATGAAGAAGAGGGGACACATGTTGATGTAGAAGAGACATGAAGAAGAGGGGACACATGCTGATGTAGAAGAGACATGAAGAAGAGGGGACACATGTTGATGTAGAAGAGACATGAAGAAGAGGGGACACATGCTGATGTAGAAGAGACATGAAGAAGAGGGGACACATGTTGATGTAGAAGAGACATGAAGAAGAGGGGACATGTTGATGAAGAAGAGACATGAAGAAGAGGGGACACATGTTGATGTAGAAGAGACATGAAGAAGAGGGGACACATGCTGATGTAGAAGAGACATGAAGAAGAGGGGACACATGTTGATGTAGAAGAGACATGAAGAAGAGGGGACACATGTTGATGTAGAAGAGACATGAAGAAGAGGGGACACATGCTGATGTAGAAGAGACATGAAGAAGAGGGGACACATGTTGATGTAGAAGAGACATGAAGAAGTGGATTTTGCATAATAGGTGACCTTTAAACAAAAAAACGAAGTAAAGTAGTGACTTAAGTACCTGCTTCCTCCCCAGGAGTGTCCTTGAGGATCCTCTCTGCTGACAGCGACGGCCTCTCTAACGGCATCCTGTCCTCAGCTCTGGAGTGGGATTACTACGACCCGTGCTACGTGAAACAGAACAACGTGCACAAACACAAGCACCACCGCCCCGCCGTGCACACCAAACAGTACTGGGTGTAACTCCTTTTAATGTTATTTATTTCTTTATTTATTGTATTATTTAATTAACCTATACATGTTTTAGTCTTAAGTTTGTGTCACTAAGGATTTAATCAGCACAATGTGTAAATAAGAAAGCACTCTGACACTGAGTTTGTTCAAATTATGAAATATTAACCATGCACTTCTTCACTCGTGTTATTATGAAATGTTTAATATGCACTTATTCACTTGTGTTATTCTAAATTAGGTCTCTTCTTTGTTGTTAAAAGGGCTGTTCATTTAGTTCTGGATTCCATTCACATAAGGATTTATATTCACTGTTATGATTTACATGTTTTGTGTCACTCTGAGTAATAAAGACTAATTTAGAATTAAGTGCTTGTTGATTATCTTTCCATTGAAATCTACTTAAAGGTCCCATGTCATGGCCATTTCCACTGATCATAATTCCATTGTTGAGGTCTACTAAAATACATTTATATTGTGCAATTTTCCAAACTCACATTGGTTTCTCATACAGCATCTCTGTATAGTATGTGTATTCACTCTCTGTCCTAAACGGCTTGTTGGAGCTCCTCATCTTATCTCATCACACAGTGCTCTAACATGAACTACTTACAGTTCTAGCAAGACCAGAGATTGTCCTGAACATTTTGATATGTGGCATGTTATAACAATTACATTTAAAAGGTGATATCCAAGAATCCAGAAATTACCCTTTAGACTCCAGCGGGTTAAAATTGTTAAAATGCATGGTACAAATAGGCATGATGATACTCAGCTTTTACTGTAGAAATATGGCACATTAAGAGACATCCTGATTTAATGATTGGTCGTCATATACAATAAGCAACCAGAAGGCCTGTCGTTAAACAATAATTTGATTTGTTGATCATTGTTAGCCACACTGGAGCTTTAAAGAGTGTTGTGATGGCGTTCACACCGGAGTACTTTTCTCTGAGGGAAGATTACGCAAATGAGCCGCTGACGTCACTTCTTCTTCTTCTGCTTTGGGTTTACTGGCAGCCCACAAACCACTTCACGGCGAGTACAGAAGGTGGCGGTATGCACCTTAAAGTTGTTACAAAAAACAAGAGAAGAAGAAGAAGAAAAACTTCCCGCGTATACTGCGACGCCCCCCCACTCGCTGTACATTAGGCGGCTGTTGTTTTCTTGTTTACCTTCCGACCTCAGACATGATGGAGATGGAGTCGACTGAAGTTGTGCTGTTTGTGCTCATGTTATACAGCTTTGTAACTGAGTTAATGCAGCCTGAGCTGTGTAGTTTTGTGGATAAGGGTGGCCTACTTCCTCATGTAACAAGGAATATTGGTGGACATGATGTGGGTTACTATATCCTTGTTGACTCAGCCTCATTTTGAACACAAATCCCTGTACTTTCTACTTCTTACATTTTGAACACAAATACCTGTACTTTCTACTTCTTACATTTTGAACACAAATACCTGTACTTTCTACTTCTTACATTTTGAACACAAATACCTGTACTTTCTACTTCTTACATTTTGAACACAAATACCTGTACTTTCTACTTCTTACATTTTGAACACAAATACCTGTACTTTCTACTTCTTACATGTTGAACACAAATACCTGTACTTTCTACTTCTTACATTTTGAACACAAATACCTGTACTTTCTACTTCTCACATTTTGAACACAAATACCTGTACTTTCTACTTCTTACAGTTTGAACACAAATACCTGTACTTTCTACTTCTTACATGTTGAACACAAATACCTGTACTTTCTACTTCTTACAGTTTGAACACAAATACCTGTACTTTCTACTTCTTACATGTTGAACACAAATACCTGTACTTTCTACTTCTTACAGTTTGAACCCAAATACCTGTACTTTCTACTTCTTACATTTTGAACACAAATACCTGTACTTTCTACTTCTTACATTTTGAACACAAATACCTGTACTTTCTACTTCTTACATGTTGAACACAAATACCTGTACTTTCTACTTCTCACATGTTGAACTCAAATACCTGTACTTTCTACTTCTCACATTTCCCAAACAGGCTGGTTCCTTTAGTTTGAATGTGTGTTTGGTGGCGTGATCATTATTATTTAGAGTCATTGCGTGCCTATTGATTTGAACACGATCCGTGTATCCATCATTTCCTGGTCTTCTCTAAAGAAGAGGGACCAATGAAAACGTTGTCATGTTGCCGTTGTTCAGCATGGAAACATTCATTAGCTAACAATGACATTATTGTTCTATTAATATAAAGGGAGGTCAGGTACTCTTTAAAACAGCTGCTAGTTATGGGTACTTTTTACTGAAGTACATTTCAAAGCCCTCTTTACTTTTACTTGAGTAAAGAAGTTTAGTCAGTACTTCTACTTTCACCAGAGTATTTTTAAACACGAGTATCTGTACTTCTACTTGAGTAAAGGATGTGTGTACTGTTGCCCTCTCTGCCTGTGAGTCTTTTAAATGTCTAAAGTGTTATAGTTAGTCTCACCAGGCTGCGTGTTGAGTCTGCAGGAGTTCAGGAAGTCGGCGGTGAAGTAGATGTCGACGTCGCAGAAGAAGAGCAGAACGTTTCCTCCTTTCCAGGCTCGAGCCCCGACGTCTAGGCCCCGTCCGCGAGAAAACTCCTCGTCCAGCTGCAGGAGGGTGAAGTTCTTAAAGTTCGCCTCCCTGCACAGAGGAAGAGGGGAGGAGAGGAAGAGAGAGGGGTTACAAAAGAGTACATTCAAACACTCTCTTTGGTGAGGTAACGTGACTGGAGGATTTTCAAAGATATTGTCAACTTATTTTGAAATATTAAAGATTATTTCCCATGTTTTCAATATTTCCTAGTTCATGATAAGTGTTATTAAGGTACACATATTCACCATCAACCAGCTGTTAACTAACATGCATATTAGAGCCAGACTACTAGCTTATTAGTGAACATATTCTGAGTTAGAAATACCTGATTTTAAGTTCTTTTGACACAAATACCACTTGTAGTTTCATGTCTTGTTACATAAGAGTAGACCACATTTGTTAGGTGTTATTATGGGAGAATTAATATTCTTGTGGTACTTCTACTGCATATTGAGCATATTAAGACCAAAACTCATGTGCAACAACTTCCTTACGTAGCTTAGCCGGTCTCCATTCAGAAAACACGCATTTTAAAAGGTTCTTCGCCTGCCGTCTGTCTGCAGACTTGTCAAAGCATTAATTCATGGTTTTTACTAACCGTAAAAGTAGCCCTAGTGGAAAAGCAAAGAAAAACGGGCCGGGTTTGGCACGGCACGCTTAAACCGTGCTGCAGTGGAAATGCGCCATTAAAATGACTATAGAGTGACTCAAACTGACTATAATGTGATTTAAAAAGACTAAAAAGCGACTTAAAATGACCACGAAGAGACTCAAACTGACTATAATGTGACTCAGAATTGCTATTAAGAGACTCAAACTGACTAAGAGGACTCACAAAATGACCACAGAAAAACTAAACAACTATGAAAATGGGGAAAACTACCATTAAGAAAACACAAAAAGACTAATAAAGCTACGCTGCATGTAATGAGGACTAAAAAGCGACACATTTCGGCTTCCTTGCTGGGATCATTCGGCCCTAGTAATCCTCTTTTGCATAGCCGTGGGAACATGTTTCGAATGGGGGGTGCTGTGGGGATGACACCAGGGCCGGTTCTGACCAGTTTGCTGCCCTAGGCAAGATTTTTGCTGGTTCATTTATATCTTATTTCACCAGTTAACATTTATTTATTTATTTATCCATATTTTTTAATCTCTCCAGTTTTAAAGGGTATTGTTGGTTTACTGTCCTAACAGTGGTTCCCAAACGGTGTGCCGTGAGGCAAGTCCGGGTGTGCCGTGGGATTTTGTGACAACCATACGTTATTATTGCAATATAATTAAAAAATAATTATTTTCGGTCGGACGATGTGGGCCGCTCGGATAACTCACTAGCCCCCGGAGTTGACTGAGGTGCTGAATCAGGCTGTGCAGATGGTGAATTACATCAAATCAAGGCCCCTGAAATCTCTTCTCCCAGCTGTGCGCCGAGATGGGAGCCGACCACCAAAGCCTGATCCTCCACAATTTTTTATTTTGTGACCTCTCTGGTTTAAATTAGTGTGTTGCTGCTTTGATGAAGCCTAATTTGATAAAGTTTCAAATTAATTTCTGAAATATTTCGTAAATAAATATTTCACGAGTAATATAGTTGTCTTTGTCACATTTTATTTGGCATTAGTAAATAATTATGCACATTTACAGATATTTTACATGATATGAGTGATAACACGTGTTATAAGGGCTATTTTGCACAATAGGTGTGCCTTGATTGATTGATTGATTGAAAAGTTTATTAACAGCTTGTATATTGGGTACAGTACAGTACAGCTCAAAACATACAATTGTTAAGGGGATGCAGACCAGAGAAAGACTTTCGTCTTGTTTACATCAGGGTCCCCCATTTCCAATTCATCATATCATTTAAGACATATAAGACATATTTGACATACAGATGGCTTATTTACAATTTACATACAGGTGGTATTTTACATACAGATGGCTTATTTACAATTTTCATTTTAGATTTCGTTCTAATACATCCTAACCGGACATTTAAGACATACCAAGTCTACAGATATACAGTTAGTAACAGAGTCTAAAATGCGAGTATATACATAGATGGGGGGGGGAAGCTGTCCATTGTACGACAGGTTGAGATTTGTACCATTACCGGGGCCAGTTTTGCAATGCTTTCCCCCGAAGGTGCTCTTTAAGAGAGGTTTTGAAGGTAAGTATAGTTTTACTTTCCTTTACAGTTGTGGGAAGAGCGTTCCACCTTGATGTGGCATAATTGCGAAACGTGTATTCCCCTTTTTTTGTGCCAAATCTGGGTTTTACATGATTTGTGGAGCTCCCTCTGGTGTTATGATCATGGTATTCCTTGACCTTTGGGAAGAATTTTGACATGTACATGGGTACCATAGAGGTGTAGTGGATCTTGTAGACCAGGCCCATTGCAAGTAGCTGTACTCTGTCGTCTACTCTAAGCCATCCTAGGTTGTCAAAGTGGGCAGAGGTGAGGTGGGTTCTAGATGAAAGGTCAAGCAGTAGTCTGACCAGTTTATTTTGCGATGTTTGAAGTTTTATTTTTAGCGCCTTGGAGGTGCTATGGTACCATGACGTGCAAGCATAGTCATAGTACCCTTGAATGAGTGCTCCTGCCAGAGTTTTCAGGGTGTTTTTGTTTACCAGAGAGGAGATCCGGTATAGGAATCTAGTTCTTTGATTGACTTTTTTTATTACATTGGATGCCATTTTGTCACAGGAGAGGTTTGCCTCAAGAATAGATCCTAGGTATGTAATTTCCTTCTTACTTGTGACAATAATGTCACCCACTGCAACTGAGAAGTCGTCGGATTTGCTGAGATTATGTTTCGAACCGAAGAGAATGGACTCTGTTTTACCCAGGTGTAATGATAATTTATTATCGGCGAGCCAGGTGCAGATTCTGCCGAGCTCGGAGCTGAGGGTTTTTTCAACCTGCAATCTGCTCCTGTCAGAGACCAGCAGGGCTGAGTCGTCCGCGAACAGGAACAAGTTGCAGTCACATGCTGATGACATGTCATTTGCATAAATTAGGAACAGTAACGGACCTAATATGCTTCCTTGTGGAACACCACAGCTCACTGGGAGGGGGGGGGATTTTTACTTGTCCTTTGGTGTGCCTTGGGCACAAAAAGTTTGGGAACCACTGCTATAGTATACATTGGAATGATTTCAAACCTGTTTTTATTTATCCTAATAATTATAAAGGTGTGCCTTGGAAATATGTGTTTACATAAATTGTGATCAAACCGTTTGAGACCCACTGAGATAACTTAGACTAAAGTGAACTATCTAAACACTCAGAGTCCTTTACCTCACTGAGCCTCTCAGGGCACATGGAAAATGTAACCGGGGTGAAAAGGGTGTTATCTTTACTTAATTATGAATGTGAACATCAAGGCTGAACATTAGTTTTTTTTGTATTATTTTTGTATTATATTTCCATGTGGACGTGCAGATTCCCTGTCCTCCAGCAGGGGGCGCTGCAGCACCCTGAGCACCCCTACTTACCACGGCCCTGCTCTTTTGTATTTTCCACCTAAACATTAAAGCGTAATGAGCTCATAAAGTTCACATCAGCACAACATATGGCGCGTTCACACCGGAGCACTTTTCCCACAATAGTTCATCAGAACTACGATATATTTGCGTTCACACCAAAAAGCCCCAGGAACTAAATGAGTGCATCAGAACCATTTTGACCCGCTTTTCAGTCCCTGCTAGAGAGCCCTTTCCCCAGTAACAGCTCTATTCGAGGGTAAATTGTCGTCTTTTCAAACTAAAAATAACCCAATAATAGAAGAGAAAACACAACAACAAACCCTGTATTCTTCTTTAACAGGGTATTGTAATCTGAATATATCAACATCCTCATAAATCTCTCACATTGACCTTTAATGAGGATTACATTAAGGAATTAACATGTTTTTAAGAAGTTAAATCCTGGAAAATCTGCAAGGATTTCATTTAATCTGCAGAAAATCCAGACAGAGAGAATCTCTCCTCCTTCATGTTGTTCACAACTCACAGAACCATCAGTTTATATTCAGTTCAAATCAGAGGTGTAAAGTAACTAAGTGCATTTACAAAGTACTGTACTTAAGAATGCAGGACTTTTACTGTAACAGAGTATTCCTACACTCAGGTACTTTTACTCAAGTCCAAGATCTGACACACAGAAGAGAGAACGAGCTTCTGTGCGTCAGAGGGTCAAAGTTGAGATACTTATCGAGGAGAATTGACTCAAATACACTTCATTTCTTTGCATTTAATTCTGTCACGAAGCAGTGTTTGGACCCACCTTAGTCATGGGTTTGTTTTAAATACAAACATTTCAATATTAACTGTCACAAAAAATAGGCACATTTTTATGAAATGATGAACAAATATCTCCAATGTGCCCTTTTATGCATTTGAGCCCCTTCCCCTCTAACGTACTCTAATGTGTGCAGAGTAGTTACTGAGCATATAACAAACATCTCTCCATGGGGGGCAACAATCTGACTTTAATCATGTAGAAAGATATCTGTGTTTATCTCAGCTTACATAACAAGTACTTAAATAAAAGCACAGAGAGAAAATGAATAAGAATAATACATTATAATCATAATGGGCTGAAGTGTGGCCTCGTTACAAAGAGAAGCATCTGATAGGAGGGAAAGGATTCATCATTTCATCGACTTTGTGGACGTTACTTTAGAATAAGAGTTAGTCATTTGAAAAGCTCTGTTGTAAATAACAATATTATAATGATCACAAAACAACAAGAAGGGTCTTCCAGGTTTGATTGGTTATTTGTAATCTTTATTATACAGACACTTGATAACTGATAGATATATATACCAAGGTGTGAGAACACATGATATAACACTGACACCATGACAGGTACAGGAGTTATGAAATGCATCAAACATAAATCACATTCTTTCACATCGAATTCAAAGAAAATCACAATTATTTGATTTGAAATAAAACATCAGAATAAAAACACAGGATTAAAAATAAGGGGATTAAAATCATTGAATGTGAAAGCGATGTTTAAAAGGTTGATAAGTGAACATTTAACAATATCTATGAAAACAACACGGAGCAGAGCGGAGCAGGGATCCTAACATCACAAGTCTTTACAAGAAGAGCAAAACACACATATATTTACAATATACAAGAATATATTCATACAAAACTAAATATATGTTTATATTAATAACAATATCTTTATTTACTTTCAACATTTAAAACCCTCTTTTCTCTGTTGTTATTATGGGATATTTATATTTTGGGTGTTTATATAATTTATTTACTTTCTGAAGTTTCACTTTTCTATCTTTAAAACTGTCAAATCATTTATCAACCGAAATAATATTAATAATAATAATGATGTTACATGTTGCCGTCTCTGTAACATCTCTCTCTCTCTCTCTCTCTCTCTCTCTCTCTCTCTCTCTCTCTCTCTCTCTCTCTCTCTCTCTCTCTCTCTCTCTCTCTCTCTCTCTCTCTCTCTCTCTCTGTCTCTCTGTCTCTCTCTCTCTCTCTCTGTCTCTCTCTCTTGTGATCAGACTCAGATGTTGTGTTTGCATGAATTTCTAACATCCAGTGTTTAAATCCTGTTTCTGAGCCGCTGTATGAAAGAGGACGAGGACAGAGGGAAGTGAAATGAACAGATGCATATTAAGTGTCCCGTGTTCTGGTCCTCAGGGTCACAGTGACTACAGCAACACAGAGCATCAGCAGCAGAACACTGAGCGCTGAGCATCTCACTGCGTAGAAGGTGGAGTGAACCCCAAAGGGGTCTCTGTACAGGAGGGTCTTGGTTGAAAACAGACACGGAACATTTCTGTCACCAACTCCACACCAATACTCTCCTGTGTCTTGCAGAGAGACATCAGAAATCACCAATCTCCCATCAGTGTAGCTGCGCACATTGCTGATCTGATTATAAGGCATAAAAATGGTTCTTCCTTTGGTTCGGTTCGACTTAAAGAACCAATAG